>NC_061095.1:53927943-53942943 GCF_015104395.2 Macrobrachium nipponense | reverse complement strand
CTGTTTACAAGGACAACAAGATGATATAGGCCAACATCGAAATTAGTCTGTTTATCACCTGTGTTGCTGTGAGTTGGGAATATTTTTTCCACTATTAAAGTATTCGATGTGAAGTATGTATTTGCGTACACAAAATTACGTGAAAGCCTTTAGACCGAGATTAATTCTCAAAACAACTTTAGACTCAGTGTTGTAGTCCTTTCTAAAGAAGCCAGTCAGAAAAAAAATATTGCTTTGAAAACAACATGGAAGCTGCTTAGTTAAAGAGCACACTGCCATTGCTTTAGAGATTACTGTACAGTGTTATTCTCATAGTTTTCTTTGGTCAACATTGGAGGACATTGCATCTAGAGTAATGAATAAGGGAGAATTGATTAAACTGTTTTGGTCTTTGGCTTTACTTCATTCTTTGTAGTACCTAAAAATGCTAATGACTTAAAGAGCTTACATATCACCCGATTTATTAGTTGGTACAATGAAACCTCGACAATAGCGGTGATGGAAGTGTTTAGAGGAAAGATAAACCAGCCAATCAACAGCGAGGACTAGGATGACGTCACAGTGGTCCGCCCTCCGAGTCAGCTTAAAACGCTTTCTACATTGTAAGTTTAATACTTAAGTTTTTGGTTATGGGCTGCTCCATGGTCAAGAGCCCGTGCTGGCATAAAGCCAACTTCATCACAAAAAACTGAACAAAGTCTAATCCACTGTGACCTACCATGTGTTGTGATCAAGTTCTGTGTTATGAGAGAGAGAGAGAGAGAGAGAGAGAGAGAGAGAGAGAACGTTGCACTCTTACTGTTTTGAAGGATTAAAATGAGTGCAATGAGAGAGAGATCGAAGAAACCTGGCGATTTACAGGTAGCTGAAAGTTTCACTGGCCGCGGCTCATAAAGCATTATACGCTGTACAGAAAACTCGATTACACCGACAAAACCTCGGCGCATTTTCCTATTGTTTTTTTTTTTATCACGGTGGAGGACTGAGAAGAAGGGCATAAAGAACTTTTTTTTTTTTATTAAATAACACCCATTCAGGGATGGCGAACAGGCCCTTTGAAAAGAGACAGATTAAAAAGATTCTGGAAACACAGAAGACATCTGAGAATTACGAATTAATCCAGCTGAATAAAATAGAACAGAATGCAGGATTTAGACCAAAGGCAAAGCGTTGGGAACTATGAGGTCATTAAGCGCTGAAACTGAAATTGGCAATGAAAAGGTTTGAAAGGCGTAACAGAAGGAAAACCTTTTGCACTTGCCTCATGAATCAATTGTTAGATGAGGATGGAAAAGAAGATGGAAGAACGAGAATATGAACGGAGGTACAGTAAAAATATGAAAGGGGTGCAGATAGGGGTCGAAGGGACGCTGCAATGAATCTCGAGTAATGACTGCAGCGAACTTAATCCAGACGAGGGGAATTCCACTCTTATATATATATTATATATATATATATATATATATATATATATATATATATATATATATATATATATATATATATATATATATATATATATATATATATATATATATATATATATATATATATATATATATATATATAATATACACGTTCTCCTTCTTTTGAATTCCTTTCACATTTCTATCTCCATTATCGACTGCATACAGGTCATATCCATTCAAGGCTGTTCCTCTCTCTCTTTCTTTAAGGCAATTCCTTGCAGTAACGCTCGCTCTCTCTCTCTCTCTCTCTCTCTCTCTCTCTCTCCTCTCTCTCTCTCTCTCTCTCTCTGTATCTGGAAATATGCAGGGAGACGCAATGGAAAAAATGCATATACAACAGGAACGTGAGACAGGATTTTTTTTTTTTTTATTGTTTCTGGTCGGTATGCTTTCTTTTGTAAATATCATAACATTGATATTCAGAAACTACTTCTCATCTCTCTCTCGCTGACATATTTTTCTTGTATGTTGGTATGCTTTCTTTCTTAACTATTAATTATCATATCACGGATATTCAGAAACTGTCTTTTCTCTCTCTCTCTTGACTGATGAGAGAGAGTGGAATGAGGGAGTGAAAAAGATGATTATATATATATATATATATATATATATATATATATATATATATATATATATATATATATATATGTATATATATACATATATATATATATATATATATATATATATATATATATATATATTATATATATAAGGTTTTTTTTTTTGCCACGAAGGAAAAAAATGAAAAAGCGAGATAGCCAAGTACTTTTGGTCCTGTTCGGACCCTTTACTGAGGCAAACTGATTTTACAGACAGCAACATAGTCAAAAGAAGGCTTAATATAATAATAATAATAAAAAATAATAATAATAATAATAAGTAATAATAATAATAATAATAATAATAATAATATCCTTTATTTCGGCTCAGGGCATATACAATGAAAATACAAAATACACAGTAACATACACAATCTAGGTATATGAGACTACATGATAAGAAAAATGAGTAATCGGCACTTATCCACAAAATAGCTGAGGTAGCATAAAAGATAGTAATCATAATACTGGTAATAACATTAATAATATTGGTGAGAAAAAAAATGCATTGAGAGATATAACAGTTAGTGCACAGATTATATAACTTAAATTTCAACTAGAGGCCTTAGGTGGTTACAGTAGTCAGGTCCATAGGGCTAAATACGAAAATTGAATGTAAAAAAAAAACTTGAACTTGATGTAATCACAGTAATAATGAAAAAAATATCAGCAATGAATATAATAATGACAAATTCTGCAGATGATATCTTGCCAATACAGAGATTAAGTCCTTTTAGGGGTACAAAGGCCTCATTTTGGCCCCATCTTTCCCACAATTTAGATCTTCTTCTTGCTTCACTCCTTAGGATGCTTTGTATTAGCGAGTTTGCCGCTGTTTCTCACTCGGGTTACCAGACTGGACATTGTTCGCCTTACAATGATTTTTAAATTGTCCATTTTTTGGTTTTTTCTAAGAACATCTGTGTGGCGGAGTAGTAGCGTGGAGTGTTTGTGAGGCGTCCTCAGAATGTCATTGTGCACAACAGTGATACGTCTCATGGTCTCTCGGGTATATTTCCTCCAGAGGGAACACCCATAGATACTGTAGCAGTACGAGCGGAAGAGCAGCAGTTTCACGTCTCGGTGACAGAAGGCAAACCTCCTTGCAATCATGTTGCCAGTTGCCCATAGTTTACGACGCCTCTGTTCAATGTCTGCCGTATGTTTTAGGTCGTCGGTGATAATGTGACCCAAATACGGAAATTCGCACACAAATTCCAGCCGATGGTTTCCGAGGAAAATTTGTGGTTCTGCAATATGATTAAGCGATCTCGGGCGCAGCGACATGCACTGGGTCTTGTTTCGTTGTAGATTATATCAAATTCCTCTGCATATTGGCGGCAAGTGTCGATGAGTCGTTGGAGACCTTACACTGATGGGGAAATCAGAACCATATCGTCGATGTAACAGAGGTTGTTTATAGTTGTTTCATTGACAGTGCATCCGATTGGGAGTGACTCCCAGTTTGACATTCAAGGCATCTGTGTACGTATTAAACAGGTATGGAGAGGGAATGCGCCCTTGCCGAAGCCCATTTAGGGAGCCGAAGGTGTACGATAATACGTTGCCCCATTTGACACAGAATTGCTGTGTGGAGAACCAGCAATGTAAAAGGCCAATTAGATACAGGGGTGTGCCCCTTTTATGCAGCTCCAGGAAGAGCTTCAGGTAGTTTACTCTGTCAAATGCTTTTCTCGCACATCTACAAAACATAGGAAAACAGGAGAGACATGTTTGGCTTCTTTCGCCTTTATCCGGATGAGCAGTCCGGTGGGCATTTTTAATCTGCCTTTTTCTTTTACTCTTCAAGCACCCTTTCTGAACTCTCATTTCTCAATATGTGATCAGTGTGCCACATGACACCATCCCCTGAATGCAGGTTCACCAAGCCTGACTCTTATCAGGTACCTACTCACTGCTAGGTGGACAGAGGCGACGGGTGTGCGAAACGGGCCAATCGTTTTCTCCTCGTCCGGAATCGAATCCAGAACCTCTCGGTTTTGTACCGAGCGCGCTAACACTACAAGATTAGCTATAAGAGCGATATATATATATATATACATATATATATATATATATATATATATATATATATATATATATATATATATATATATATATGGTATATAACCCGAGATGGGTAAATCACTCCTTGAGAAGAGTTAAAAGGAATTACCCAGCAAACAGCGAAAGAAAAGGAAATTCCACAGAGTCCTCCCATCGCTCTGATGCTCGGGAATTGAAGGCGTCTCATCCACTCAGCTGGAACTGAAGTCATGCATTCCATACCGTCTCATATGCTGTGCCTCAGTTCACCTGAATTACAAATGAAGTTCGTTATCAGGACTCTGTATTACGTTTGGTGACTCGTTGAATTACCTTGGTATGTGAAGATTCCCTCTCTCTCTCGGGAAGGATATGGAAATACAACTTCTACAGTAAAAAATATAAAAATGGTCAGAAATTAATGAAGAATTAAACAAAGATTGGGATAACATTTTCGTAAGTGATGACATAAGGGTAAATACGGAGATATTATATAAAATATTGGAGAAAATAGTGGAAAAATATATACCGAAGAAGAAAAGTAAACATCATTCATGCATACCAAGAGACAGAAGGATCTTGTTCCAGAAAATCAGAAAGTGGAAAAAAGGTCTTGCAAAAGAAAAAAATGCATGGAAAGTTATAGAACTAAAAAGTAAGATAGAAAATGCAGAACAAAAGATTATACATTCAAAAGAAAATGAAAAACGGGACTTGGAAGAAAAAACCCTATTAAATATCAAGCAAAACCCCCAAGCTATTATACTCATATGCGAAGAAGATGAATAAAAGAAGAATAGAAATAGGCCCTCTGAGAATTGAAGGGAGATTAACGAATGAAAAAAAGGAAATTTGCAACATACTGGCAGAACGATATAAGAGAGAATTCACCCCTAGAATAGATAATGAAGATAAATGATATAGAAGTAAGGGATGAAAATAGTGAATATTTAGCTGACATAGATATTAATGAAGCTGATATTGTGCAGGCTATTAATGAAATTAAAAATGGAGCTGCTGCAGGGCCTGATGGAATTCCTGCTATTTTGTTAAAGAAAGTAGTTCATTCTTATCGCAAAGCCACTTGCAATATTATTAAGACAAAGTGTAGATACAGGCAAGATTTATGATGAGCATAAATTAGCATATATTACCCTACTTTCAAAAGTGATCAAGACTAGAGGCAAGTAATTATAGGCCTGTGAGTCTAACATCACATATTATGAAAAGTGTATGAAAGGTAATGAAGAAAAATATTATGAAACATTTAATAAAAAATAATTTGTTTAATAAAGGACAACATGGTTTCGTACCCGGAAAAAGTACACAAACCCAACTGTTAGTCCACCGTGAGAACATATTCAAAAATATGAAAGCGAAATGAAACCGATGTGTTTATTTAGACTTTGCAAAAGCTTTTGATAAAGTAGACCATAATATATTAGCGAAGAAAATTAGAAAACACAATATCGTGGATAAAGTAGGAAGATGGTTAAAAGAATTTTTTACACAACAGAAAACAGATAGTTATTGCAAACGACGAGAAATCGGATGAAGTCAAGGTAATATCCGGTGTGCCGCAAGGTACGGTGTTAGCTGCAATACTGTTTGTTATTATGATTGAAGACATAGACAATAATGTGAAGGATTCGGTAGTGAGTAGTTCGCAGATGACACAAGAATAAGTAGAGAAATTACTTGTGATGAAGATAGGAAACGCTCTACAAAGAGACCTTAACAAAGTATATGATTGGGCAGAGGTAAATAGGATGGTATTTAACTCTGATAAATTTGAATCAATAAATTATGGAGACAGAGAAAGAAAGCTATATGCATATAAGGGACCTAATAATGAGACCCATCACAAATAAGGAAGCAGTTAAAGACTTGGTGTGATGATGAATAGGAACATGTTATGCAATGATCAAATAGCAACTCTGTTGGCAAAATGTAAAGCAAAAATGGGAATGTTGTTACGGCACTTCAAAACAAGAAAAGCTGAACACATGATTATGCTTTATAAAACATATGTTCGTAGTCACTTGAATATTGCAATATGATATGGTACCCACACTATCAAAAGGATATTGCACAAATAGAGAGTGTACAAAGGTCCTTACAGCTAGAATAGAAGAAGTTAAGGACCTAGACTACTGGGAAAGACTACAATTCTTAAAATTATATAGTTCTAGAAAGGAGAAGAGAACGCTACATGATAATTCAGGCATGGAAACAGATAGAAGGAATAGCAGAAAATATCATGGAACTAAAATATCAGAAAGAGCAAGCAGAGGTAGATTAATAGTGCCCAAAACTATACCAGGAAAAATAAGGAAAGCACACAGGACATTAATCCACTACGCACCAGCATCGATAATGCAGCGTCTATTCAATGCGTTGCCAGCTCATCTTGGAGGAATATATCAGGAGTGAGCGTAGATGTGTTTAAGAATAAGCTCGACAAATATCTAAACTGCATCCCAGACCATCCAAGATTGGAAGTGCAAAATATAACCGGAAGATGTACTAGCAACTCTCTGGTAGACATTAGAGGTGCCTCACACTGAGGGACCTGGGGCAACCCGAACAAGAATGTAAGGTCTGTAAGGTCTGTAAGGTCTCTCTCTCTCTCTCTCTCTAACCTCCTGTAATTAATTACTTTTGTTTGATATCAGTTTCATTCCTCTAAAAGGCTTCTTTAACAAAGAATTCTCTTCCGTCCTTAACAGATAACTCTACTCTAGTCTCTTAATGACACCGAAACATTTCCTTTTTCAATGTTGACCCAAATTCAATAAAATCAATAATTCTCTGCAATCTGACATTCAGCCTATTTATGTGCGAATGGAGTCTATTTATAGCGGACTGATAACAGTTGCCTCAATAACAAAATAGTACAAGTGCCTCTTTTCTCTCTCCCTCTGTAGCCATCTTGCTTGGTGAGACGTACCCGCGTGAAGTCACAATAATCAACAGATATCACAAGTTTAAACATACGACTAGAATTTGAGAAATATCTAGAAGTGTTCGTGAACTATCGGTGGTAAGATTAGTGTGAAAATAGTAGGATAAAGCGTCTTCTAAGTAGTTTTATCAATGTAATACTATAAATCAGAACAAGATGGCAGTAAGTTCCAACTGCGGGAAAAGGTGGCGATTTGGCGTGTTAGCAGATTCGCAATACGATGAGGTAGCAGGAAGGGAACTGGCATTTCTCATCTATGAAATCAGCAAACAGTCCTAACCAAAAAGATACAAAAGCATTCATAGATATATTAGAAGGATATAATCCTTCAAACTGGAACAAATCTAATGAAAACATCTTGAAAATAATTGAAGAAGTTCCAAATAAAATCCAAGTGGTCAAGAAACTCATAAAGAAAATATACATAAACCAACATATTCCGACAAAGAAAATGAATAAGGTGAATCTTGTGAATATACTAATTGATGCATTAGGAAAAAAGAAGGAATGCCAAAAGCATGCAAACTGTGTAAGGTTTGGTATAGCATAGTCAATCCACAAAACCTAATCAGAAAATTGTCTGCATGCAACATTCCGACCCATACACAGTGTGCTGAGGTAATACAAGATTTGAGAAAAGATACAAGAATTTTTTGTTCAACATGTCTATCATGGATAGACAATGTTATTAAATCAAGATTGAATGTACAAATAGTTGAGGATGAAGAAGAAGAGGAAGAGGAAGAAGAAGAAGAAAAAGAAGAAGAGGAAAACGGAAGAGAAGTAAACAAAAATGAAATGACAGAAAAAAATAAGGAAAACAAAGAACAAGATAAAAGTATGGATGCAGAGATACTCATTGATACTACATATGAGGCAATAAAGCAGCATACCTACGAAGAAATAAATTACGATATGACAACAGAAAAGCAAATCCCGAAATCCCGAAGAGGCTCTACCCAGATCTATACAATGACGGGAAAGAGGAAAAAATAGACAAGAAAGACAAAATCTGCAACCTTTTGAAAAGAGGGAATTGCAGATTTGGAGAAAGATGTTACTACAAACATCCTAAGATATGTCAAAACTATGAAATATATGGTAAATGTGCATACTTAGATGGATATGGGGATGATTGCAGAGATCTGCATCCAAAAATATGTAAAAACCTAAAAGAAGGAAAAGGATGTAAGTTCGACAAAAAATGCAAATATATGCACCCTGTAGCCATGAATCATAATCAAATAAATAACCAACCAAGTAATAAAATCCAAAATAAGAAAGAAACAAATAAATAGAGAAATCAAGAATTATCAGGTAAAAGAGAAAAGCAAACACCAATGAGATATGCAGAGGTGTCAGCAAAAAATTTCAAAGCATCAGCTCCGAAATTCTACTCAAGAGATAATAACTGTATTTATTATGCAAGAGGATATTGCAGAAACGGAGAAAATTGCAGATTCAGACACAAAATGAATAATTATGATGAAGGAAGATCAAATATTATGGAAAAGTTGGATTTTTTAATGTCAGAATTTCTGGAAATGAAAAAAAGAACAACATAACCAGAACAGGAAAGAGACATGGGAAAATCCTTAATTACTATCAGTATTAAATGAAGGAGAAAACACGCAAACCATCATAGTGATGAATGCGCAGGGTTTAGTTACGAGTAACTCAAAAAGAAAAATAGAGTACTTAGAAGAACTAACCCAAAATGAAAAGAAAATAGATATAATGAATATAAGTGAAACCTGGTATTCCCAAGAGACTGGGAATGATGATCAAATAAAAGGTTCCAAACTTATAGATCAGATAGAAAAAATAGGAATCAAGGGGGAACCGCAATATATGGGAAAGACAAAAAACAAGGAAAAATATATGAGAATATAGTAACTCAGAATGTGAACTAATAGCGGTAGAATTTGAATCTGAAAAATTGATGAACATAGTAATATATAGACCTCCTAATACTAAAGAGTTTGACTTAATAATTGAAAAATTGGATGATATATGTAGAAATCACAAGGACTGGACTATTCTCCTATCTGGTGACTTCAACTTTCCTTTCGTAGAATGGAAAGAACGAATAGGAGATTGTGGTTGTACTTATACATATAAAAAAGAGAGTAATAGTAGTGCAGAAGATAAGAGGCAATTTGAAAAGCTATTAGATATGCTACTAGAATACAACATTCAACAAATAAATCACCTGCCAACAGAAAAGGAAAATACTTTAGACCTAGTATTTGTGAACGAGATGAATTATGTTAAAGAAATAATAGTTTATAATGCGAGTATTTCAGACCATAATGTCATAGAATAACAGTTCATTCCAAAGCAAGTGAAAATAGAGATAAGCAAGAAATGAAAAAGTGGGAAGGATATGGAAAATACAACTTCTACAGTAAAAATTATAAAATGGTCAGAAATTAATGAAGAATTAAACAAAGATTGGGATAACATTTCGTAAGTGATGACAAATAAGGGTAAATACGGAGATATTATATAAAATATTGGAGATAATAGTGGAAAATATATACCGAATAAGAAAGTAAAACATCTTCATGCATACCAAGAGACAGAAGGATCTTGTTCCAGAAAATCAGAAAGTGGAAAAAAGGTCTTGCAAAAGAAAAAAATGCATGGAAAGTTATAGAACTAAAAAGTAAGATAGAAAATGCAGAACAAAAGATTATACAATCAAAAGAAAATGAAAAACGGGACTTGGAAGAAAAAACCCTATTAAATATCAAGCAAACCCCAAACTATTATACTCATATGCGAAGAAGATGAATAAAAGAAGAAATAGATAGGCCCTCTGAGAATTGAAGGGAGATTAACGAATGAAAAAAAGGAAATTTGCAACATACTGGCAGAACGATATAAGAGAGAATTCACCCTAGAATAATAATGAAGATAATGATATAGAAGTAAGGGATGAAAATAGTGAATATTTAGCTGACATAGATATTAATGAAGCTGATATTGTGCAGGCTATTAATGAAATTAAAAATGGAGCTGCTGCAGGGCCTGATGGAATTCCTGCTATTTTGTTAAAGAAAGTAGTTCATTCTATCGCAAAGCCACTTGCAATATTATTAAGACAAAGTGTAGATACAGGCAAGATATATGATGAGCACAAATTAGCATATAACCCCTACTTTCAAAGTGGATCAAGACTAGAGGCAAGTAATTATAGGCCTGTAAGTCTAACATCACATATTATGAAAGTGTATGAAAGGGTAATGAAGAAAAATATTATGAAACATTTAATAAAAAATAATTTGTTTAATAAAGGACAACATGGTTTTCGTACCCGGAAAAAGTACACAAACCCAACTGTTAGTCCACCGTGAAAACATATTCAAAAAATATGAAAAGCGGAAATGAAACAGATGTGGTTTATTTAGACTTTGCAAAAGCTTTTGATAAAGTAGACCATAATATATTAGCGAAGAAAATTAGAAAACACAATATCGTGGATAAAGTAGGAAGATGGTTAAAAGAATTTTTACACAACAGAAAACAGATAGTTTATTGCAAACGACGAGAAATCGGATGAAGCCTAAGGTAATATCCGGTGTGCCGCAAGGTACGGTGTTAGCTGCAATACTGTTTGTTATTATGATTGAAGACATAGACAATAATGTTAAGGATTCGGTAGTGAGTAGTTTCGCAGATGACACAAGAATAAGTAGAGAAATTACTTGTGATGAAGATAGGAACGCTCTACAAAGAGACCTTAACAAAGTATATGATTGGGCAGAGGTAAATAGGATGGTATTTAACTCTGATAAATTTGAATCAATAAATTATGGAGACAGAGAAAGAAAGCTATATGCATATAAGGGACCTAATAATGAGACCATCACAAATAAGGAAGCAGTTAAAGACCTGGTGTGATGATGAATAGGAACATGTTATGCAATGATCAAATAGCAACTCTGTTGGCAAAATGTAAAGCAAAAAAATGGAATGTTGTTACGGCACTTCAAAACAAGAAAAGCTGAACACATGATTATGCTTTATAAAACATATGTTCGTATAGTCCACTTGAATATTGCAATATGATTATCGGTACCCACACTATCAAAAGGATATTGCACAAATAGAGAGTGTACAAAGGTCCTTTACAGCTAGAATAGAAGAAGTTAAGGACCTAGACTACTGGGAAAGACTACAATTCTCTTAAAATTATATAGTCTAGAAAGGAGAAAGAGAACGCTACATGATAATTCAGGCATGGAAACAGATAGAAGGAATAGCAGAAAATATCATGGAACTAAAAATATCAGAAGAGCAAGCAGAGGTAGATTAATAGTGCCCAAAAACTATACCAGGAAAAATAAGGAAAGCACACAGGACATTAATCCACTACGCACCAGCATCGATAATGCAGCGTCTATTCAATGCGTTGCCAGCTCATCTGAGGAATATATCAGGAGTGAGCGTAGATGTGTTTAAGAATAAGCTCGACAAATATCTAAACTGCATCCCAGACCATCCAAGATTGGAAGATGCAAAATATACCGGAAGATGTACTAGCAACTCTCTGGTAGACATTAGAGGTGCCTCACACTGAGGGAACCTGGGGGCCAACCCGACCAAGATGTAAGGTCTGTAAGGTAAGGTAGGTGTGTGCTGTGTGTGTGAGTGTCCAAAACTACTATCTTCATTCCTCTCTCTCTCTCTCTCTCTCTCTCTCTCTCTCTCTCTCTCTCTCTCTCTCTTTTCCCTTCGCAAATGACACCCGTGTAATCACAGTGAAATTTATCAGAGACCAAGTTCCCCTTTTATATCGGTCTAAAGCGAACATTCCTTTAATGTCATCAGAGCACACTCTGGGTCAAGCCAAATGTAAATTATTTTCTTTTTGTTTTCACACAAACCTGCGACTATGTTCACTTCCAGAATGTATATTACTGTTTGTGCACAAGACTATATGTATTTACATTTAGCATGTATATTATGGTTTATGCGTAAACTTATACATTTATTTAAATATATACACGCATCCAAGTAGATGGTGGTATGTATTATACACCAAGGAATTGTCTTTCGCATATTAATGTCCACAGTTCTGAGAAAGTCGAGAAAACTTGAGAATGCTAATTATTCGCCAATTACCCAAAAGAGTCGTTCATAACATTAAATAAAGGCCCATTACAGCGAACAGCACGTACAAAATTAATAATAATAGAATAGTGACGGAAAATAAATTGTTCCAAGAATCAACTCATCTTTTGCAGTCGTTAAACTGAGACTTGGTCTATTAAAACCTTTGCAAGATAGATTTCATTATATACTCTTGAAACTGCATCCCTCAGACCAATCAATATTTGGGCATAACGAACAGGTAACTGAATAGCAGAGAGAGAGAGAGAGAGAGAGAGAGAGAGGAGAGAGAGAGAGAGAGAGTACCAGTTCAAGAATCACGCTAAGGAGAAATGGTCATTGGGCTCAGATGTAAAGATTGGGTCTGAGAGATCTACAAAGATCTGCTCCCTAGTTAGTGTGTTCCAGAACCTTTCTCTCTCTCTCTCTCTCTCTCTCTCTCTCTCTCTCCTCTCTCTCTCTCTCTGATTGAGAGCAAAATTATCTTCTAAAAAGGTGTTAGTAGTTTCGGACGAGTTCCCCAATCTATTGCCTTTTAGGAAATTGGGATGACATGAGATATGCAATTGATCTTTCTTTTTCGACAAAAGGTAACCGCGACGGCATTGTCAGGCCAGCATTACATTCATGAAACATTAAATTTTTTAGTAGTTGAAATATCTTACGAATCATTTTTGGCTGACACCTTTACTCGGCTTTGCAAGCCAATAATTATTGTATGATACATTAATGAATATCTGGGTGTTTATATATAGGTCTATGGATATGTGTATTTGGTTAATAATTATTATATCAACATAAAAGTAATGTCAGCAGCCGACTCCAGACATAATATCACAAATGAGAGCATTTGTCCGCAATGGAACTACAACCGCAAATTCAAATAACCAAAAGAGAAATTAGGTTTTCAGTGAAAACAACGCAGATCAATTCTCTCGGTTAGTAAGACAAATTTTTCAGAAATGAGGTCTATGATAAGTGACATTATCCTCCAACAAATAATGACTGTCATTGAAATAAGTCACCATCTTGGTCAACACGTAAGCTGTGTAGATATCTAAACCATATTCCAACTTCAATTTCTTCGTTTATTTCCATCACGAGTTAAGAAATGAACTCTAAAGGATCAACCTGATATGAGGGACACTGTCCCTCGCCTTTCTTCTGCGTTTAATCACTCACACGATTCTGGAATCCGCCATGTCCGAGAATTATGATTCTCGAAGTTTCGATTTACGAGACCAATTCTCCATTCTTTCATGAACCAGATGCACATATTTGAGACACACACACACACACAAACACAGATATTATCCGAGCTCTTCTTCCTCAAAAGGATTCGCCAACTTCTCTCGTAACGAGAGAGAGAGTAGAGAGAGAGAGAGAGAGATAGAGAGAGAGAGTCACTTTTTTTATGCAGAAATTAATATTCCGCGCAGTCACGCAATCGTCTGAGTTCAGCTTTTTGGTCTGTAATCCATATTGGAATAATTTTGTGTCCGCGAACTGTGTATAGGTGTGCGCCATCTCTCTCTCTCTCTCTCTCTCTCTCTCTCTCTCTCTCTCTCTCTCTCTCAAAATGACTGATTTTTAAAGGCTTTCATGAGAGGTGTAGAGACATATCTGTTATTCTGTCTTTTCATTTATTAATTACTGTTTCTTTCTTGAAGTATATTTATGTCAATATGTATATGTATATATAGATAGAGGGATACGGATACTTATATATATAAATAGTCAGAGAGAGAGAGAGAGAGAGAGAGAGAGAGAGAGAGAGAGAGAGAGAGAATCAATATTATCATATCATCCATCCTTATTGAAGCGCTTCTTTATCTCCCAAAGGCCTCTCCAGAGATCCCCACCGCCTTCCTTCCGTTCAAAGACTTCATGGAAAACTAATGGTTTCTTTCCCTTAACTGATGATCTAGATAAACAGATTCCCATAATGGCTTTTTAATACTCTCGGATAAGTTTCAAAGAACGACTTCGTCAAAAGTCCTGAGCTTAAACTGAAAGGGTCTTTTATATTAAGGATCAAAATAAAAACATAATAAGTTATATATTGTAAATGAGTTACGATACGGTATAACTGCTTTAATATTTTAGATGAAATAATTTCCCTTATTTTGTCTTTATAAAAATCCGCCGAGAAATGAAAAATATGGTTATGAATATAAATATGAATCTTTTATCAAGTAAGAATATACATATGTCTCAAATATTTACTTTTAAATGTTTCAGAGTATGTATGTATGTATGATGTGTATAAAAATAAAATAAAAGGCTCATTTAAAGACTATGTACGCCACAAAATCCTTATATTTCGAACTGAATCCTTGTCTTTCCCTGATCACTGGTGAATCTGTTCATTTGGTGAACAGGAATCCAGAAGTTTGTTAATCTAAAAAATATATGATTTTTGTCGCGTAAATATAATGTTGTTATGGGCCTTTCAACTTCACAGAACACTTAGATTGCACTAAAAGACACTCATGTATGTAAGTACGATTATATGAAAATACACAATTATCGAGAAACGAAGAAACAACGCAGCAGCTGCAACAACAACAGAGCAACATCATCTCAGAATTGCAAGGTCGCTTTGAATGGTTCTCGGGAACTCAAGCAACCAATATTAACATCCAATATTAACCTACCGTTGAAAAGCCCACCATGGCATCTGCATATGACTAGGGCATCGGCACAGATGCCAACAGAGAGAGAGAGAGAGAGAGAGAGAGAGAGAGAGAGAGAGAGAGAGAGTCCCATTGGGAGGGAGATTCGATCCTCGAATCATTTG
>NC_061095.1:53907943-53920443 GCF_015104395.2 Macrobrachium nipponense | reverse complement strand
TACTGTCTCAAGTTTGACAAATATGCCAAAGTTGGTGAAAAAACGTGGCTTCTAATATTATGATTCGTCATATTTCGTCTCGGTAGTGAATATTTATTTCTGTGGATACGCCGGGAAGGCTGGACATCTGCTTCCAGCTAGAGAAATGGAAAAGGCCTTTCATTCCTATCTCTTATTCAAACAGTATTACCCTAAAAGAACCTCTGCATAAGAGCAAACAGAAAAGCAAGTTGACTCAATCTTATTAAGCTTGTTATAATCTCTCTCTCTCTCTCTCTCTCTCTCTCTCTCTCTCTCTCTCTCTCTCTCTCTCTCTCTCTCTCTCTGCCTTTTGTCCCAAAAGCAATGAGACATTTTATGTTAATTAGACTGGACACAAAGGAAACTTTGGATAAGAAGTTAAAGTTAGGACACGTGGCTAGCTCATTAAGTGTTTATTGTGGTTTAGAAGAGTTCCACAAAACATTCATTAGAATTTTGTAGACGTAAGTTGTCTGTATTCAAAGGGTATTTAATAAGAGGGAAATATGTATTGATTTTGGGATATTCGTATACCCAGTTATTGAATATATAAAATGGCCTCGTTTTGACATAAGTATACTGGCGACGATAGATGTCAAAAACTAAATTGACACATTTGTAGAAGGTTGATCATACTGACATATGCTAGACAGGAATCAATAAGCGAACTAAATGTAATTGTTTTAACTGAACTTCTGTAACTTCTGTTAAGGTTAAAAGATCAAAATTAAAATTTCTGATATGAGAATAAACATGAATAAGACTTTAAACTTCCTTGTTATTGAAATGTGAATATGATGAATTTAAGTACACTATCTTATATCTATCACCATCAATATAATGCTCATTAGGTAAGGGAGGAACCATTAGATTGTCCTCAGCAAAACATAATATTCTAAACTAACTGGAAAATTATTTAATGCCTTTCTTATATAAGAAAACTTATGCATAAACTTGTAAGTAAACACTTTCTTTTTTTCATTTATTTCTTTAGTTGAAACAGAATTATGATAAACTAGATTTTTCTGGGCTGTGAGGAGAACCTCTTAAAACCCTCCGTGAAAAGTCGGTGACAGCAGCTCTTCTCTTAAAAGGGTCTAAAGCTTTTAAAGTAAGGTATGAAAGGCTAAAAGGAATCAGTTTGCATACACTTTGATATTTACACTACAGGTAAATACATCTTTTGTGTGTAAAGTCTCGTTTTCATTCAAGGGTCTTGTGCGTGCACACACAACCATATATCTATCTATTTATCTACCTATGTATCTATACACACACACACACACACACACACGCTCGGATTAACTTAAATCAGGCTTTTTCCAGCTGTGATATCTCATTTCTGTTCCGAATTCTGACATGTCAATCATTCTAAACGACACTTCACACCATTAACGTCAAATTTCTTTTACCTGATGTTATTCTCTTATCGCATGATTAATCAAACTCGTGTTGGTCAGCGATTTGAAATATCAATTTGACCAGAGATTGAAATACATCAGATTCTGATAGACAGAGATGGTTGGAAAAAAAAAAAATTATTGTCGTTTCTCCCTCGTCATAAAGATTCTTAATGGCCAATAAACCTCAATTCACACAAGTGAATTTGTTCATTTTTCTTTGAAATCCCGATTTGAATCGAACCATCATTAATATCAGGAAGCCATTCAATCAATCATTCCTGGAAGGCGCAGGAGTTATTGGGGAGCCCCAATTTTTATTGAGTGATGTTGGCCACCGCTAATCGAGTTGTTGGTTTCCCTCAGCTTTCATGATATCATTGTCTGCGGAGGGCTTGAACGTGTTCTAGTTTATTCTTTTCAGATTGTGGATATGTCGTTTCAGAGCAAGATCTCTCTTTTTAACGTGCACGCGCACACACACACACGTATACATGTATGTAATGTATGTATGTGTATAGAGTGTTTGTATGTAACTATATGTGTGTGTTACAGTTTTCTGTCAAACATCATCAACACATCTGTTATGATCCACAGCAGCTGGTGGAAGTAACTTTCAAATGATGATATAAAAACCTTATAACAAATATTACTTTTCAAAAAGAGTTACGTAATTGTATAGTAGAAACAAGACGAATTACAGTTACCTAACCAAACAGAAGTCAGGAAGACATTGATTAAGAGGTTACGGTAATTTACGTCGCACGAAGGAAATGGGGACCTAATTGGGCCCTTCTCTGGGCTGAGGGGAATTTGTAGATGTTGACAGGACTAGAGAGGGGGAATAATTAGTGGGTCCTCTCCTGAAATTAGCTGTGTGAAGAGTAATACCCTTTAGTCTTCGTAGAGATCGATGACCAAATGGTTATGGAGGCAGTAATGAGACCTGTTTCCTCACTTTGGTTTCCTCAGGGGAGAATTTCCTCACAAAGCGTATATCAATTACCCGAGCTGTCTATAAATACGATTCTGGTTTTGAATGAAACTTAAAATTGTTTAGCAAATAAATTTTCCTTATAATGAGAATGTTCATGTAACCTAAGTTAATTATTATTTTTTTATAATTTCTATCATTTCTAGATATTCAATTTACACTAGAGGCAGACACTGTAGTTTTCTTGATTAAACTAAAGAAAGAGGTCCTTTGCGTTTGAGGCAGAATGTTTGCTTGCTTAAGAAAGTTTATTGTGGGGAAATACTGCTTCCACTCAACATAAACGATTCCATAAAAAGGAATTATCAGCCTTATTTGACAATACTCTTGGTCTCTTCTCTTTCACCTCCCTCCCACAACTCTCTCTCTCTCTTATCAGTCAAGAGAGAGAGAGATGAGATATATTTTCTGAACATCAATGTTGTGATATTTACGAAAGAAAACACACCAACAAGAAACAAAAAAATACATCTTTTGCTTCACGTTCCTGTTGTATACAAATCTTTTCCGTCGTTTCTGCCAGCATATCAATACACATACAGAGAGAGAGATAGATAGAAAGAGAGAGAGGATATAGAAGAGAGAGAGAGTCCCCAATCGCCTTCATTCCCAGAAGGTCTTTCACCCTCTTTAGAATTCCTTTGACTATTCGTTCTCCATTACCGGCTGCATCTGGCCATATCCATTCAAGGCTGCTGTAACACACGCTTTGCGTGTGTTACAGATACACGCACACATAAACACAAGTATTTGCTGCTTGCATACGCTTCGTTGGACCTCGGATGCTCTCCTCAGAGGGAAAACAGATTCTTCACTTACAGCTTCCATTGATGCTGAACGGCGCTTCGTGACCTTTCTGTGTCTGGTTTGTTTACATCTAGCGGCAGATGAGTTGGTATTTTGTTGTCTTCGTTGCTTGATCTATATATTTCTTTCCTTTTACTGTACCTCCGTTCATATTCTTTCTTCCATCTTACTTTCCTCAAACGTCTCCTAATAGTTGTTTCATTGAGCAACTACAAAAGGTCTTCCTCCTGTTACACCTATCAATAAACCACTTCACTGTCTATCTCCCTTTCAGCTCTGAATGGCCTCATAGGTCTTTGGTCTAAATTCTCTATTCTGTTCTATTCAGCTGGATTAATCTGGAGTTCTCGAGGTCTTCTGTATTTCCAAAAACCTTCTTAATCTGCCTCTTTTCATGGGGCGTGTCTGTCATCCCTGAAGTATGTGTTATCTAATGAAGAAAAGGTTCTTTCTGACCTTCTCAGTCCTCCACCATAATTAAAAAAAAAAAAAAGGACGAAAAAAATATCAATTTCATGATACTGATGAATTAGGGCTCAAATAGTCCCAAAATTCTTTCCCTGAGGAAATATCGGATGACTCTTCAATTCTGGAAGTGTTGCTTCCTTTGGGTCTGAGGTAAACAGGCTTAATGAGATGCCAGTCCTTCCTTTCCTTTCCCCTCCTCTACCTGAAGGAGAAAGCGCCACTTTCCCCTCGTCTGAAAGACTACACTGTCTGGGGCCTCTTTCCCTTATGAGGCTTTTTGTGGAGACTCTCTTACCTGTATTTTTTTCTCTCTCTCAACAGACTCTTCATAATACTTCAAAACAAGAGATTGCCACGTTCTCTCTCTCTCTCTCTCTCTCTCTCTCTCTTCTCTCTCGCTCTCTCTCTCTCTCTCTCTCTCTCTCGTTAGAACATTACTCTTAGTTCCAATGTCTGACAATGTTGACCAATAACACTATGAGTATAACACCGTACTTTCATCTCTAAGGCAGTGGTAGTGTTGTGCCCTTTTACTAAGCAGCATCTATGTTGTTTTAATAGCAATGTTTTCATCTACCCCGCCTAATTTAGAGAGGACTACAATACCAAGTCCAGTGTTGTTTTGAGAATTAATCTCGGTCTAAAGGATTTCTCTTGAGTTTTTGTACGCAAATGCATACTTCACATCAAATACTTTAATAATAGAAAAATAATCCCCAAATCACAGCAACACAGGTAATATAGCCGACTAAATCTGATGGTGGTCTGTATTATCCTGGTGACTTTGTAAACTCTTTTAGAAGTTACATAGAAGTATATTGAAATTAAGCTGTTGACTACAATTTTTTGTATAAGAGAGAGGAAGCGTTTTCTCTCACAAAAGGATCTGCACATAATGGCACACGAAAATGAGGAAGAGAGATTGCCTGAGTAGAGGGACTGAGTGTTTGTTGTTCTTAATGAAATTTCTTCTGAGTAGCCTTGCTACTGGAGGAGGCGGAATTTGCTTAATCAGTTCTAGCAACTAGATATTGGGGCCCGGTACCCGGGCGGTGAGGCGGGTGCCACGGCCCCAGACAATGTACTGTACTCTAAAGTAACAGTTATCTAACACCGGTATTTTTTTGCCGAACTAACGCTCGAACTTTTTATTTTCTTTTCTTATGATTTCCTATGTTGTTGTAGCTCGCCATACTTGACAGGACGTAAGAATTCGCAATTCAATGTTTACCGTAAACTACCAACCGAGCGGTAGTTTTCCCGGATATTAGTTTTCACCCGTATCTTATCTTACCATATTCAGCAACGATTTGAAAATGGCTTCTTGGTCTTGTTAGTTAGGTAGTCACTGAGTAGTAGGGAAAGACATTCTCTTCTTCACCCCTCTTTAACCCCTAATGCTAATAAGTTGGTCCGTCAGCTGTTTGGTCCATCTCATCTCCGTAACTTGGAGACCTGATACTCTTGGCAGGTATCAGAGGAGGACTGAGAAGTGAGGAGAATTCCCTCTCTGGTGAGAAGCAGAGAAACAAAAAGGAACAGAAACTTCTCTGGCAGGAGAAAAGATTTGCCATTGATTCAGTTCTGTCAAGAGGGACACACAACACTCCATATCTCCTCCAGACACCAAAATCTAAAGGGAAATGTCACACAGGTTCCCCATAGACATTTTTTATCATATCTGAGAAAACCATAACAGGAACTAATGCTCGGTTGAATTAGTCATCCAATGGAAGGAAGCATCAACCTAATGACACGTAAACAAAGCAGTGTCTTTGCTTATTATCCTCTCTGTTGTTTGTATTTCTTCATACATCTTCATACTTCCAGTTTCATATTTAAGATACACGCAAGTTTACATACATGGATATTATATAATATCATGGCATCCGTGAAAGGAATAATATTTTAGTTCTCCCCGATTTTATCTATTTATTCATGCTTTTTTTTATTTCAGTATATGCCATTTATTGTTCATTTATAAAAGTAGACCCTTACAATAATAATTCTCTCTCTCTCTCTCTCTCTCTCTCTCTCTCTCTCTCTCCAGTATCATGAGCCACCAGATATTACACTTCCTTTGGATGAGTCTCACTTGCAGGTGGAGGCTCCTCCTTTCATGCTGATATGAAATTGAATGATTGGAGGTCGATTTTTTTCCTTATAATATAATTATTGTTCTAACCGAACTCTTGTTCATTTTGAATAATTGTTTTATATGTCAGTATTTGTCTGCTTAAAGGCAGGTGAGTGGCGCAGTGTTTCCGAGGGGTTTAATGCCATAATAATAACAATAATAATAATAATAATAATAATAATAATAATAATGTATAAGCAGGAAGCCGACTTTCTCGGATACATGTCTTATTAAAAAGAATGGCGGTGTTAAATGAATTTGTTATAAAGAATTTTCTATATTTTTCCGATAATTAGTCTTTCATTATCTGCGAGTCTGTTGAGTAATTGGACTCTATTCAAGAAGCTTCCAAAGAATAAACTTTAGCTTATATAATAAGACCTAATAATATTTAAAGTAATACTCTAGGTAACAAGCTTCCAAACACATCGACCTCCCAGGTAAAAAGAGTCTAAAAGTATTTGAACTTTGTCTCTGATATATTTCCTTCTGAATCTGCTTGCTAAAGAGAGATTCAAGAGATCGAGAAGGAACGAGATGCTGCTCTGGGAGTCTTTGAGATGACGACATATCAGGTCCAGATAAAATTGAAGGTCAACTGCGCCAATATGCAAATATGGACGATGCTCAAATTATCAGGAGGATTGTCAATGTTTGCACGATGTGGATTGAGATTCTTTGCGTGGAAGTGTCAAGATTTTGTATGAAAGGAAAACAATCAATAAGTAAAAAGGTTAATATAATGTACACGCGAATGCACAAATGAGATAAACGAATAAGTAAGTTATTATTTAGATGAATAACTGAAGCAAACAAGTAAAACAAGCAAAGAGGAGTGAAGTAAGTAAGGAAACAAAGCAAACTAACAGTGATAGCAAGGAAGCAATTCATCGAAGCAAACAAGCAATTGAGCAAGCAAAAAAGCAAAGCAAACCAAGGAAACAAGCAATCAAAGAAAGCACGAAAGCAACCTTAGCAATCAAAGCAAGCAAGTTATCAAAGCAAGCTAGCAAGAAAGCAAAACAAGTAAATCTATTAAGCACTCAAAGTAAGCAAGCAAGAACGCAAATCTATTTTGCAAGCAAAGTAAGTATGCAAGCAAGCAATGAAAGCAAGTAAGCAAGCAAAGAGCGTAAAGCACACAAAGTTAGCACGCAAAGAGCGTAAAGCAAACAAAGCAAGCAAGCAAGAGGAGTAACAAAGTAAGCAAGGAAGTAAACAAAGCAAACAAAACAAACAAGAAGCAAGCAAACAAACAGTCAATCAGAACAAAACAAAGCAAGCAAATCCATCAAGCAAAACAAGCAAGCACAGCAAGTGAGCAAAGCGCCAGCAAACCCGCATGAAACAAAGCTAAAAGCAACGGGGCAAGCAAAGCAAGCATACAAAGCAAACAAAACAAGCAAGCAAGCAAGTAAAGCAAGCAAATCTACTAAGCCAAGTAAGGAAGCAAATCCATTAAGCATGCAAGCAAATCTACCTAAGCCAAGCAAGCAAGCCATCAAATTTATCTACAGTTCCTTTTTCCAGCCAAGCCAGAGGTACCTACAGGTTCCAGATGCCGCCTTTCCAAGACGACGTTTCAGCTGCAGGAAATTTATGTCAATTCCATGAATATGCAAATTGCACCGATTCCATATATAACCTATAACATACAGCAGAGCGCTGTGTATCGAGAATTCCAGGCAACATTGCTTATGTAATTTCAGAGGCAGAAAAAACAGGAAATAAATTTTTTTTAAAGTTCGAGCTTGCAATGTTATTAATCACACACACGTGAAATGGCGGTGCAGTTTTAAATTATTTCCCCCAAAATGGCATCTAATTAGAACATTCATCAGCAAAACTTCAGATATTTCACTTGTCGTTTTCGATACTCATAAGCGAAGATGCACTGCATTACTACCCCAAAACAATTCTCCTTGCATTTCAATCATTCCCTTACATTTTTTCCTATTTATTAATTCGTCAATGAATTTTATTTTCAATTTATTTCTTTCCTTTTTTATTAAGTGCTCTCTTCTTTCTGTGTTTCCAATTACCTTCTGTTACTTCTTTCGAGCGAACAGCGTAATATTTTCTGGAAGCTTTTTGAATTTCAAGTCAGTGCCCCCCCTAGGGTGGGCTTCTCCCATATGAATATTGTTTATCTTCTGAATAATAATAATAATAATAATAATAATAATAATAATAATAATAATAATAATAATAATAATAATAATAATAATACCTGGGAATAATGGAAGGAGGGGACTATAAAACACCAAGAGATGAAGGACACGATCAGGAAAGAATATATGCAGAGACTCAAGGCGATACTCAAGTCAAAACTCAACGCCGGAAATATGATAAAAGCCATAAACACATGGGCAGTGCCAGTAATCAGATACAGCGCAGGAATAGTGGAATGGACGAAGGCAGAACTCCGCAGCATAGATCAGAAAACCAGGAAACATATGACAATACACAAAGCACTACACCCAAGAGCAAATACGGACAGACTATACATAACACGAAAGGAAGAAGGGAGAGGACTACTAAGTATAGAGGACTGCGTCAACATTGAAAACCGAGCACTGGGGCAATATCTGAAAACCAGTGAAGACGAGTGGCTAAAGAGTGCATGAGAAGAAGGACTAATCAAAAGTAGACGAAGACCCAGAAATATACAGAGACAGGAGAATGACAGACAGAACAGAGGACTGGCACAACAAACAAATGCACGGACAATACATGAGACAGACTAAAGAACTAGCCAGCGATGACACATGGCAATGGCTAATGGCTACAGAGGGGAGAGCTAAAGAAGGAAACTGAAGGAATGATAACAGCGGCGCAAGATCAGGCCCTAAGAACCAGATATGTTCAAAGAGCGATAGACGGAAATAACATCTCTCCCATATGTAGGAAGTGCAATACGAAAAATGAAACCATAAACCACATAGCAAGCGATGCCAGGCACTTGCACAGAACCAGTATAAAAAGAGGCATGATTCAGTGGCAAAAGCCCTCCACTGGAGCCTGTGCAAGAGACATCAGCTACCTTGCAGTAATAAGTGGTACGAGCACCAACCTGAGGGAGTGATAGAAAACGATCAGGCAAAGATCCTCTGGGACTCTGGCATCAGGACAGATAGGGTGATACGTGCAAACAGACCAGACGTGACGTTGATTGACAAAGTCAAGAAGAAAGTATCACTCATTGATGTCGCAATACCATGGGACACCAGAGTTGAAGAGAAAGAGAGGGAAAAATGGATAAGTATCAAGACCTGAAAAATATAAATAAAGAAGGATATGGGATATGCCAGTGGAAATCGTACCCATAATCATAGGAGCACTAGGCACGATCCCAAGATCCCTGAAAAGGAATCTAGAAAAACTAGAGGCTGAAGTAGCTCCAGGACTCATGCAGAAGAGTGTGATCCTAGAAACGGCACACATAGTAAGAAAAGTGATGGACTCCTAAGGAGGCAGGATGCAACCCGGAACCCCACACTATAAATACCACCCAGTCGAATTAGAGGACTGTGATAGAGCATAATAATAATAATGATAATACTGAGGGGGAGAGCTCAAGAAGGAAACTGAAGGAATGATAACAGGGGCACAAGATCAGGCCCTAAGAACCAGATATGTCCAAAGAACGATAGATGGAAATAATCTCTCCCATATGTAGGAAGTGCAATACGAAAAATGAAACCATAAACCACATAGCAAGCGAATGTCCGGCACTTGCACAGAACCAGTACAAAAAGAGGCATGATTCAGTAGCAAAAGCCCTCCACTGGAGCCTGTGCAAGAAACATCAGCTACCTTGCAGTAATAAGTGGTACGAGCACCAACCTGAGGGAGTGATAGAAAACGATGAGGCAAAGATCCTCTGGGACTATGTATCAGGACAGATAGGGTGATACGGGCAAATAGACCAGACGTGACATTGATTGACAAAATCAAGAAGAAAGTATCACTCATTGATGTCGCAATACCATGGGACACCAGAGTTGAAGAGAAAGAAAGGAAAAAAAATGATAGGTATCAAGATCTGAAAATAGAAATAAGAAGGATATGGGATATGCCAGTGGAAATTTGTACCCATGATCATAGGAACACTAGGTACGATCCCAAGATCCCTGAAAAGGAATCTGGAAAAACTAGAGGCTGAAGTAGCTCCAGGACTCATGCAGAAGAGTGTGATCCTAGAAACGGCGCACATAGTAAGAAAAGTGATGGACTCCTAATGAGGCAGGATGCAACCCGGAACCCACTCTATAAATACCACCCAGTCGAATTAGAGGACTGTGATAGAGCCAAAGAAAAATGATAATAATAATAATAATAGTAATAATAATTTTCAAGCGCGATCTATATATATGATGTACATCTATATCCTTTATTTAGTTTTTGTTCTAGGTGATAAATACAAACGATTCATGAAGAAAATGCTGCTTTTAGATTATAGTTATAAAATATTCATTCATATACTGTATATTCAATATTCAAATGAGCATTGATACAATAATGTAAAACTGAATGGTAGGCGTATGAAAGTTCTATAGTACTCTATGAACAATCCTTTCACCTAAAAAGAAAATTTGCACTATCGTCAAGCAAAATCATATTCTGAGGGTTGAGAATCCTCCCATTTCTGATTTAAAGAACATTTAAAGTGTGGAGTAGGTATACACGCAGAATGGCATTTTTATTATATACCATAAAATCCGAGATTAGGAAAGCAATTTCCATCTCTGTGTTATCCACAACTTTTATTGAAGGTTCGCGCTTCTCTCCCCCACTTTTAATTGTTCGTCTTCCGCCGAATTGCGTCCAGGATCTGTGACTCCCAGACAGCAATTATGCTTCCTTAATCAGCCCTTTTCCCCACTTTTATAACATTTTTCTGTCCATTTTATTATGATGCTGGCTTATGTACGTATGTATATTATATATTATATAGATATATATATATATATATATATATATATATATATGATATTATATAATATATAATATATATTAATTTATTATATAATTATAATATAATATATATATATCATATATATATATATATATATATATATATATATATATATATATATATATATATATATATATATATATATATCATATATAGTATATATATATATATATATATATATATATATATATATACATAGAAGAAAGAACTGAGATGGAGAATCCGAACAGAATTAGATCCCAAGTAATTACCAACTTCTGCAATTCGGGAGGTATTTGCAGGACACAAGTAGGACTTAAAAGTCCCCTTAATCTCTCTCTCTCTCTCTCTGAGGAATTCGGAATTGTGGGGTCGCTTTAGCAAAGCCATAATTAAGGCTTCCGCCAATTAAAGAAAGAATAATTTTTAGTTTCGCTAGAGGAAGTTAGGAAGGATCGCTTTTTGTTATGCAGTCATCGATGTTTCGTGGTCAGACCTCGTCTTGTTTTAAATACTGGTTTTTAGTCTTTTTTCTGCGTTGTCTGTGCGTATTTGTGTGCGTGTGTTTGCATAAGAGGGACTGACAGACAGACAGAGAGGACGAGGAAAGCCTAATGTTTCATTTTAGTTTATGATCAAATGTGTCATGATGCTTCCTTCTATAACCCTTATGGTGTATGAGAGAGAGAGAGAGAGGGGTGGGGGGGGGGGTGGGGGGCGGAAAGGAGAGAATCCCAGAGTTCACAAGACTTAAGAACAAGTGGAAAAAACAGGAATTGTCATTCTGAAACAACTTTCTCGATATGATAATATAGTAAAGAGAAATATCAGCATTTATTGACAATGTTAACTTATGGGTATCAAATAAATCAAGGTTTAAGAAGAAATCAGATTATTCCCTAAGGTGAATTATCAACTAGAATTATTCCTCGATTTATAGATAATTGATTGGATAATATCTCCTCCCTTTTTTCCTTTCTTTCTAAACATTTAAAGTTAATGAGGATTGGTAATCAAGTGAATGACCTTTCAGTGTTAACAGTAATAAGCATGATAATGATAATTCAACTCAAATATAAACTGAGATTATCTCCAATAATTGCTTCAGAGATGGATATGTCACAAGCGGAAATAATACAGCGATATTTTCCCCTGAGTAATTACATTTCCTTTCCCAGTATATTTATGTTACATGAATATATTTCCCCTGTTTATCATCGCAGTTTCAGGTATTTCTAACATGAATTTCCTTTCCATTCGTAGTCAGATTTTTAACCAAAATATACGACGAAAACATATTCAATTTCACTTTGACCTGAACCAGAAGGCTGATGGGGAATGGTGCCATTAAGGTATTTATGGGGCGAGGGAAATGGTAGTGGTAATATTCATGGCAGGAAATGGAAAATGTCATTTCTTCCACTATGGAATATTCAGATGAGAATTATGCTGAATTATTTCAAGGCGTCAGAGTTCATGAAGGAATAAGTGGAAAATCAATAATTGATGTTCACGAGAAACTATTAATAGATTGTGGGTTCGCCCCCCCTCGAGAGAGAGAGAGAGAGAGTGAGAGAGAGAGCGAGAGATGAGAGAGAGAGAGAGAGAGAGAGAGATTCTGTTCCCCTCGTCTACGATGAACTGTATCTATTCTATATTCTCCTTCGACCCTCGTGAGGTTTGGAAGTGGCTAATGTATTTTAATATTATATTCAT
>NC_061095.1:53887943-53902943 GCF_015104395.2 Macrobrachium nipponense | reverse complement strand
CTTATGGTCAATCTATATCCCAACAGTAGGAGATTTTTTGTACCATTGGAATGTGTGAGGATTTTGTTAGAAAATACATTTATATGTAGTATTACAGGCAATTTATGAAATAAAGGTGTGCATTTAATTCAGTATAGTGAATTATTACCTATATTTACTGAGTATTATTCCTTTCACGCTCAGGTGACAATTCATTTTTCAGGTTATTATTAGACTATTTTATCAGATTAGTAAGTGTATATGGATGACGAAGGGAAAATTGCGCAAGTCCTTACACTTTTAAGTTTTTTTTTTATATTCTTCTAGAGCTCTATAGAATAGTTTGACGATTCCAAGAAAAGGCTGCAAAAATGCCTCACGAGCGTGAAACATTTTAATATGACATTTAAAGATGTTTACATACCTCTTCAATATCTGATGATGATGTTCTTGGTGTTTCTTGGTCACGAAGGAATAAAAGCTGGTCGTAGTACCACAGACTTTGAAGATAGACCTCATCTGTAGCTGCCCCAGACTTCTTTGAATTTTCAACCTTTTTCATTTCTTTCCTGAAGGAACTGCGCATGTTTGTTTATCTTCTTGGTTACCGTGTCACGGGTAGCTCTCCCATCCTTCTCTCGAAGTTTCTTCACCAATGTCTCTATACGCTTCATTTTTCATATTCCTGTTTGAATAGTCTTTACTCTTAATATTCCATATACATTGATGTTGCTTGTATATTTCAATGATTTCGTTCCAAAATCTTTTATCCACCCAGATGTCTGACATAGTGCTCGCCTACTAAATGGGTTCTTCTACTGCGACTTTTAACCATAGACTGAGGATAAAACTGCAGGCCGCGTCGAAGACGCCTCACATACATTCAGGCCTGCTCGAACAGGTGCCTCGGACGGTCTGTCCGGTCCGCCTGTGATTCGAACCGCTTAGGAATAAAATCCCGCCATACACGCAACGATACAGTTAAACTACGCCCACAACGTTCTCACCTGAAGGCTGCAACTGAGCGTGAATGGGGACCCTAAGACAGTTCGGGCCTGTATAAGCTTCTGGACGTACGCTCTTTTGTTGGCAGCCTTCTGGAGATTTATCTTACGCCTTTTTGGAGGAATACTCCGACGGACCTCCCTTGGAAGTGGTTTTCCGTAGATGTGCTGAGCCATCTACGGCGTAAGTGCATTGTGGAGTTTGATCACGGCTGTGATATCGCAGGTTATCGTCACTTGCGACGCCCCTGTACTCCTGTTTCCCGCCTGAGGATTTGGCGGAAGACGTGGTCGTCGCTGTCCCGCCACGTAGGAGGCGTTACGCCAACCACTGTCCTGTGTGTCCATCTCCAGCTGCTGGTCCAGGAGAGCTTAGGGCTTGTGAGGAGGGGGAACACGTAGGGAGGCAATTGCCAGGTAAGAGGAGATTATCCTGTGTTGTCCCTCGGGATCGAACTCAACCCCTGTATCTACCTGGACAATTCGTGAGCTCCTGTTTAGCTGCTGGGAGGTTGAAGCGACCTCCCCGTGAACTCCTGTGCACTTAGTTGTGCGCGAGGATCTGCGTAATTAATTATTAGTCATATTTGTATATATATATTTATATATTATATTATATATATATAGATATACATATATATATATATAATAGTATATATATATATATGATATATATATATATATAATAATATCTCATAAGTATTATATATAATATGATGTTAATGATTATGTTTATATTGAGTGGTTGGTATTTTGTATTTTTGCCCCTCAAACTGTTCATTTGAATTAGTTTAAGTTTAGAACTGCACGGTTAGGTAGGAGATTTAAGTTGGTTTTCCTAACTTCATTTTCTCTGGTCTTCCTTCTTTCTTATATTTTTGTAGGCTAGTGGTTTTATTATTGGCCTGTGTTATTATTATATGAGCCTTTGGCATATTATATTCTTTACTTTGTTAGGGTTAGCTTTCAGTATTAGGAGTCCTTGTGAGCTGTTATTTGCTCCTTGTATTTTGTATATTCAATGTTAAGTTTTTCACAAGGCTTATTAGTGTTAAGTGTATTTTATAATTAAATATTGTTAATTTTATTCTGGTGATTGTGTCCACATTCCTCATACCCTGTGTATTTTCTTACTGCCTACGATCCCTGTGATCATTGAAGTATAAAGAGCCTATATTACGGCCAAAGGGGTCGTAACATATATATATATATATATATATATATATATATATATATAATATATATATATATATATATTATATATATATATATATATATATATATTTATTACTTTATATCAACTCTAATATCCTATATATATATATATATATATATATATATATATATATATATATATATATATATATATTAGAGTTGATATCAAGTAATAAATATCAAAGAGTTAATCTCTTAATATTTTGGGTAGTTCCCTTCAAGTAAAGAATTGTGGATCAGGATTTTCAAAGCTATGTTGATGAGAGAGAAAGAGTAATTAGTTGAAAAGGAAATTAAGAAGAGAGAGAATAATATACTGAAGAGGAAAGTGAGTGTTTTCCTTCTCGGTCTCCCTCCGTCTGAGTTCACAACAAATCCTGTTTACTTTCACTGAATTGTTTATATCTCGAGTCTCGAGTAAACTGGCCCTAGTTAGAACAAGTAATTATTCACATACAGAACAATATCAAGTTATAATGCAATCTTTTTTGTGTGTTCATTCTTTTTATTAGTAGTAAGTGGCATATCTTCTTTCTCTATTTCCTTTTACCGCCTCTTACCTCTATAATGAACGCCAGAATATTCTTTGTAAGCTTGAATTTCAAGTCAATGGCCCCTCTGGTGGCCCTGTTCCATATGAATAAGTTTCATCCACTGTATAATAATAATAATAACAACAACAATAACAACAATAACAACATCGGTTACAATTCCCATGTCCAAGCACTGGTGTATCATTTGAGCGAGATCCTTCCTATTCACTCCTTGGCCTTTCATTCGAAACTGACAGGAAGACAGATACGCCTATCCCTTCACTTCTTCAGCCTCTAGGCAAGGAAAACTAATTCTAACGTAAGTTCAGTAGCCTTTCATCGCCCCTAAAAAGCGTATTCATTAACTCTATCACTTAATACACAAACTAGCATAGCTGTTGTAAATTCCTCATCAGGTACAAACATGACACTTGCTTAGTCAGTAGATGTTTTCGTCAACGCTCTGTTTTGACACTGAAAATCTTTGGTAGGAGAAAATATGAGATGTCCCTAGAGATTCGGGATACCTATCAATTTTATTATTCAGAAGATGAGACCTATTCATATGGGATAGGCCCATATGAATAGGCCCTTAACGTGAAATTCAGCTTCTAAAGAATATGATCGTTAGGAAGAAGTAAGAGGCAGAAAAGGGAAATAAAGAAAGAATCGATCTCACTTATTCAAAAAAAAATGAATTGATAAACTGATAAATAAAAAAAATGTGTATAAATGCAAGGAGAATATTATTAGGGTAAGTAATGCATTACATCTTCGCTTGAACTTCTAAAGGGAGGCTGACCCGTAGAAGTAAGAGTAAAAAGTAATAAGAAAGCTCATTACAGAGGTAAGATATAGAGAACTTCTTTTTTATCAGAAAATCATGTTTTATCAGAAGTAATTTTGTTTGTGTTCGGTTTCAAACTAATACATCTCTCTTTGCATCTATATGAAATGGCTGTTGTAACGGAATCAACTGACAAATATATTTCCAGAACAAATTCCTTTTCTCCGAGAACGAATATTGGCCGCCATTCCATTTGCATCGTTTCAATTTCTTAGCCACTTTTAACATATTTGTTGTCGAATGTAAATGCAGGAATTGAAGTGGACCCTGTTCCTCATTAGAGAGAATTTATAGCGTTTGTTTCACTAAGATAAAAATCCACTTGAACTGAGAATTTAGCTCCGGAAAGGTGGCATGTTATATTGCAGTGGAAGGTCTCTCATAGTATTATTATAAGAATAAAATGATCTTTTACCCACAGAACGACTAGTTAATGGTTTGGCTTTATCGGTAGCCGGGTTTGCAGAGTCAGTGTCAAGAAGTCGGATCATAATATTCAGTGGATTTAGGCGAAGGACACGAACACTGAATAAAGGTTTCTGGGGATTTACAGTTATTTGCAACTCTCTCTCTCTCTCTCTCTCTCTCGAGAGAGAGAGAGAGATAGAGAGATAGAACTTGGCTGGCGTTGCCTGTGTCGTTTCACGCTTGTTAGATGCAACAACATGAGATTTCGTGAAGTCTTGGAACAGAAAGGTTTACCTGCGAATGAACACAGCCATGAAAAACTCCATTCGTAGCATTATCCTCTGTAATGGATGCCGGGGGAATTATCGTTCCTCCGCCATGCCAGACTTTCTGACCAAAGGATTTGCAGAGGAGAAACTAAGCTCTTTTGGGTTTAGACAAAGGCAGAACATTTGAATCTCTTGGGGGTAAAATATGGTTTTCACATCTTTTGGCGGTAAAAATAGGTTTATTTATAAATTTGGTTAGATATTTTATTATACTTCGTGTTCATTCAGGGGTAACAAATTGCTTTTGGTCAATTTGATAAGTACAATGTTTGAATGCATTGTCATTTAAGAATTGAGGGTCTAATGCTTATGACAAGTGCTGAGAGAATAACTATTCAGTGTCTGAGGCTAAGAAACTCTGGGACAGGATAAGAAGCTCTCTTGGAACAAGGACGCAAGAAACTACTGTCAATTAGCCTGGTAATAAGTAATGAAGAATTACTCAAACTTTCCTTCTTGTCACCACGTTTTGCCTTTGTTTTAGTGTTCAAGGTCTTCGTTCTAGAATCAGCATTTATCACACCCCACCCCTTTCCCCAAATCCCCACCCACTCCCCGCCCACTCACCACCTATACCTACACCCCCAGCCCAAACCATCCAGGCGTCCCATTAACTACTTCTACAAAACCCCATTTATCCGACATTAATTCGAATTAGCGGTCACACAGCGCCGAGTGGCGGCGAAACTCCAGTGTTCTCGAGGCAGAGCAAAGGATTGCAGGGAAACTGGGCTCAGCAGTTTCATACAAAGCATTCATGTTACTGAAGTTCGCCTTTCTTGAAGGCAGATTCCTTTTCTTCTTTCCTAATTCTTTCATTCATTTCTGAGAATATGAACGGAGGTGCAGTAAAAGGAAGGATAAAGAGTGGTAGTTAAGGGCCTAAGGATGGGACGCTGCAAAGAACCTTAAGTAATGCCTACAGTGCGGGGCGTGAGGTGCACTGACAGCGCTACCGTTCCTACAGGGGTTGAAATATAGGCCTAGTAGTTTTAGTTTGCTTAAAATATTTCCAAATTCTGTACCTTATTACGTTGGTAGTTAAATTTGGTCTTAAGTATCAGTCTATGAGAAAAAAAACTCTCATTTAGAAAGCTAGAGCCACTTTCGCCGGAAGATTTTCTGTTGACTTTCCCCAGGTGCTCTCACTCATTTCTGACTGCCTGACTTTTGGTGATAGTCAGAAATTCTCGGATTTTTTTTCGGTTTATATAAAAGTTCTTGTATATCACTCGGTATTTTCTTATTCTAAAACCTCTCATTATGATGAGAATCAATTTATACTGCATGTGAGTCTCTCTCTCTCTCTCTCTCTCTCTCTCTCTCTCTCTCTCTCTGACCGAGCTACTATGAGATTCAGGGCCTCTGTAACACGGTTTTTTCGCAATAACTTTTTATCTATGCATTTCATAAATATAACGCTTATTCAGAATACATATTATATCAACACATAAATTTTTGAGTGTATTCTGCACTACGTAGGTTGAATAAATTTGGTACTTATAATGTAAAAGTGACCTTTTTTGAAGACGGGCCAACTTACTCAGAGAAAAGGTTTCGAACGCACTCGTTACGTAACTTATGACATCATTTCTTCCCGCTTTCTCGATGGATGATTGGCTATCTGTAACGAAGGCTAAACCTCTGGCAACAATGACATACAAATTTAAATACAAGCAAAGCAGTACACCTTTATGAACTTTGGAAACCTCCCCACTGATAACTGTCATAATGAACAAACCAACAAAATATGTTAATAAATACAAAAACACTTCGATTATTGTCTAACTCCAAAAGAAGTTTCCAAAGAAATTACAGTCTACTTTATAGGTCACAATCAGATTGACAAGATGTAGGGAATAGTTGGTAATTACCAAAAACATAGTAGACAAGCTTGATTTGATAACTGCTATATCCAATGTCAAGCAATTTTTATTTATTGGCTATCTACCTATTTACTGAACAAAAATAGCCGGTACCGTATATTGGCTTTAAACCTTCACCAATAATTATCGTCAGAATGGTGACTTCATGAGGCTCCACCCACTTTCGCCTCGTTATAATTCAGGATAACACCATGGGCATTGTTGAATTAGAAAATTTAACTTCTGGCTATACAACTAATTTCTCGAGTAGTTGTAAGAAGTGCTAAATGATCCTCAAGGATCCCAGCAGTTGGTCTAAACGTTTAATTCATGTATATTACTGCTATACTGTTGCGGCACTACTGCTACAGTAGTATTACTACGCTAGCACTGATACCTCACCCACATCTATGTATCGTTCCGCCATTCATAAAATCTTTGGGTTTCAGAGACGATGGCATATCTGTCTGGTGGATGGGCGGGGCAACATTTAGTCAAAAGGCGTTTGTTTACCTTGCTTACGTAATGAATGTTTTTCGACTCTTGGCTCGTAATCGTTGGCCATGGCGTCGGCTAGATCATTTTTACTCTTTAAAAATTAAAAACTATCGGGTTTAGGTTATTGATAATGCTGACAAAATTTGTGTGTGGTTGTAAAATATACATATGTCAACTTTCAGCTGCATCCGATGCTTTGACAAGGAGCAAAGTCCAAAAAACCGTGTTACAGAGGCCCTGAATCTCATAGTAGAGTGCAAGACGTGTTTTTTCCTGCTCCGTGAAATATTGTGTAGAGATGGCTGCCAGTGGCTTAGACAACAGGAAGCTTTGTCACAGCCTATCCAGGAAATAGAAAACTTAAGTATCCTGGAAACAATTAACCAAGACGTGTACCCACAACTTTTTCTTAAATCTTTGAAAATGATATGCCAGTACTCTACACACGATATCAAAGAAGTGCTTGATAAATGTCGTCAGGACTTATTAATATCCTTGAGAGACCTCCTGATCATAGAAATATGTAGTGTATTTTCGGATTATAAAAACAAAAAACCAGTGAAACGAATAGTGAAAACATAAAATTGTGAGTGATATTATAACTCTTAGCACGTGCATAATTAATTCAACTAGAAATAAAGAACTAGATAAAATTTTCAATGAGCAAAAGTGCACTTAACTAGGATGATAATAGTTTGATTGTGGCGGAACTAGTTCAAACAGTATCATTACTTCAAGAAAGAGTCTATAAGCTCGAACAATCACTGCAAAATATTCAGAAAATAATGTCAATGAATCGCGCCAAACTCTCCCCCAGTCTCCTTTGATAAGGAACCCTGGCTTACTTACGGAGGAAACAGTGCAGGCAGGTGGACAGCCAGCCACTCCCTAACCCACCGCCCTCCCCCACACTTCCCCCTATCCACAACACTTGTTTACACCAGGTAGAAAGTGAAGATGAGAACGAAGGCCAGGAGGAAGAAAGGGAGGAGGAGGCGGAAGCAGTCCCTACGGACCAACGCAGTGTCATACCACCGGTCAAGAAAAAGAAAAATGGAAAAACACGTCAAGAGCAAATTTCTGAAGACAACATCGTAGTACAACCCCAAAGGTCAGTAGAAATATACATCGGAGGTGTCAGCAGCAATGCATCTATTAAGAATGTGGTTGATGAGTTAATTTTCCGAGGGCTTTCACAACAAGAAGTGAAAGTACGGCACCTTGGACATTCTAACCGAGGCCAATCATTTGTAGCAGAGATACCAGAGAAAAAGCAGAATACAGTGATGGGAAGGTCATCCGTGGGCTGACGGTATAATTACTAGACCGTTCCTGCCCCACATTAGGAGAAGGACAATGGAAGCCGCCAAGAAGCCGTCGACACAAAGTTTAGGTAGACCTAAGCGGCCATTTCGGACGGGGTTTAGATGGAATACCCACTCCTACCACTCCCATGATAATAGGACGTACCCCCAACCCCAAGGATCACCCGCACAATACCAAACTGAGGAATACCATTGGAGACCACCCAATAGGCAGTCGGCAAACAGACGTCACTCAGCTCAGCCTTATGACTACCATGACCTCTCCCATGACAACTACTGGTCACGAGCGTCTGCGTGAGAATATGACTTCCCGCCTCTTCCATCAAGAGGCAGTTATCACACAAGAATGCTCGTCCCGGACATTGGTACTGGGATAGCTAATCATGTGACTCCAAAAAACGATCTTTTGTGTGTAGAATATTTGAATGTACAGTCTCTCCTTAGTAAGATATGTGAAATTGAATTAATGCTCTTAAATAGAAATATTGATATATTATGTTTAACTGAGACTTGGTTAACCCGAATGTTGTCGATTCACTCGTTTGAATTTCCTAATTATACAATATTTAGATGTGACAAAGGAAAGAGGTGGAGGTTGTTGTATTTAGTGAAAAATAATCTTTCTGTTAACATTTGTAATCTTAAGGTTCAAGAGTAGATGGGGGTAGAAGAGGTTTGGCTCTCTGTACAATCTCGTAAGCTACCTTCTGTTATCATTGGTTGCTTGTATAGACATCCGCATGCTTCAAATGATACTTTTAACTATATTTTGGAATGTCTGAGAGAGGTTTCTTTAAAGAATAAATCGATTTATGTAATAGGTGATTCCTAAATGATGATTTGATGGTAGGTTCAGCAAAGATGCATAATATCATAAGAGTCCCAAACCAAACTAAATCAAATGAATTTTAAATAAAACCTACTAGAGTTAGCCCCATTTCATCCACACTACTAGACGTTTTAATAACTAACAAGCAGGAAAGTGTTATTAACATGGAGGTAAACCAAGTATTGTAGCTGATCATGAACACATTTCATTTATCATAGATATTAAGAAGCCAAAACGTAAACCAGTCACGGTAACCTCTAGGTGTTTATATTATTCTGCAGATTTGTTGTGCAATACATTGCTAGACCAAAAACTAATTCTAGATACAATCACGCATACTGATGACACAGATATTCAAACAGGAATTTTCAATGAAGTTTTTAATATGCTTTAGATAAATGTGCCCCAATAACCACGAGGGAAATAAGGAGACCCAGTGCGCCTTGGATAGACGATGATCTCAAAACAGAATGATTGAAAGGGACAAAATGCAAGAAAAGGCTTAAAACAAAATAGACATGATGAAAATCTAAACAATGAGTATAAGGAAATGAAAAAAACTCACCAATTCTAAGATGCGTACTGCCAAAGCTTATTATAACAAAGACAAGATCAAGAAAAGTAAATCTCGTAAAGAAACATGGAAAATTATGAATAATATTGTATCTACTAAATCAAATAAAAAGATTGAATACGACAACCCAAAGCTAGAGCAGATCAATTTAACCAATACTTTGCTAATGTAGGAAAAATAACTTATGGTAAAACGCAGGAAATGCTACAAAAGTACGAAAATGAAGATGATAGAACCACTCAAACTAATCTTGGTAATAATATAAGATTATTTAGACCTCAACCAGTTACAGTAGAAACAATAATATTAACAGTTAAGAGCTTGAATAATAGTAATGCTTACGGGACGGATGGTATTCCTACCAGCTTTCTAAAAGATTCCCTTATAGTTATTGCATATTATATCACAGTTATTATAAATACATCGATTGTAACTGGGAAATACCCTTCTATTTGGAAACAACCCCTCGTAACCCTCTTCACAAGGAAGGAGACAAGGACGACCCTGGTAATTACAGACCTGTTTCTGTCCTTCCGGTGTTATCGAAGGTAATGGAAAAGATTGTGTGTAATCAGTTAATGGAACATCTAGAAAAAAAAAACAAAAAAATAATTTGATTTTCTAACACTCAACATGGATTCCGTAAAGGTTTATCAACAGAAACAGCTTTGATGAAATTAACAGATGAAATTTATAAAAATATTGATAGAAAAAAAGTTTCCATATTAATTTTATGCGACCTATCAAAGGCATTCGATAGTGTCAACCATGATGAAATGTGTAAATCTCTTAAGGAACATCACATCGATACTTTTTGGTTTCGAGATTACGTGGAGATAGGAGTCAGGTAGTTAGATTAGGAGACGTAAATTCCTGTATTGAAAAGGTTGAATTTGGGGTCCCACAGGGATCTGTCCTAGGCCCAATTCTGTTTTTAATCTACGTTAATGATATGGTTAAATACATAGAAAACTGCCTGCTAATTCAATATGCTGATGACACCCAAGTTCTTTTGGCTGATCAAATAGAAAATCTAGATGCCTTGATTAAAAGGACTGAACTAATATTGCTCAAAATTAAGAAATAAAGGGCTATTATTAAATGCCACCAAACACAGTGCATGTTTGTGGGTAGCTCACAGTATATTAGCAAAATTCCAGATGACATTGTAATAAAATGCGATGGGGATAAAGTAAAGATAAGTCAACATGTGAAAAATCTAGGTCTACACATGGACAGGTATATGACATTCAGTACTCACATTGACGAGCTGAGTAGAAAAGTCAGTGGCCTTCTAATGTATCTAAGTAGAGTAAAAGATTACTTTGATGATACTACTCGAGCCTTGATTGTGGAAAGCCTGGTCCTGAGTGTAATAAACTACTGTATTAAGATATGGGGGGTAACTAATGATATGCACATGGAAAAAGCTCAAAAATCCAAAACTTTGCAGGTAGAGTAGCCGTTATTGGGGTGAAAAAACACGATCACATCACCCCAACCCTCCAGCAATTAAAGTGGATAAAATTAAAAGAAAAGTGTATTGTGCGATGTTTGTGTTTTTGTTTTTAAAAGTTTGAGAAAAGAATATCCCAACTGGCTATACACATTTCCTACAGTTGGTAATTGTAGGAATGCATTAACAAGACAGAATGAAAATCTATATGTAGACAGCTATCGAACAGATTTGGGTTCACGCTCGATGGCAATAAGGGGCCCAGCTTGCTGGAATAAACTACCTCTGGAATTAAGAAAATGTATAGATGTTAGTTCTGATTTATTCAAAAGGAAACTTAAGCAATACTTCTTAAATTTTACTTGAATATATATATATCCTAGAATTTTACAATCCAATTATTGTGAATTTTATGTAAATAATTTATATTGTAATGTAGCAGAATAACCATTTTATATGGAATAAAGGTTTTTGACTTTGACCTTTTGACTCTCTCTCTCTCTCATTAGATCCGGGGCTCAAGTAACACTGCCCGTTACACGTTGTGGAAAAAATTGAATTGAATTCAAGTCTGCATTTCACACTAAGGATTTTAGACAGCGTTTAATACAAGTTCCCTTTTTGCACGATCACCAATTATTATTAGAACATTCGAGGGGGAACTGGGGAAGTGCAAAATCAGGATGAAATGGAATCAGTCAAAATTGCAGATATAAAAAGCATTTATTCATATAAGTGGTTTATTTGCATGAAATTTATAGCAGTGATCAGTGGAAGGGCGAAACGCGTTCAGATGTCATAAATGGGTAGTTTGCTGTTGGCCATCACTTGTGATTCTATGAGTCTCACGTCAGGGGTGGAAAGGTTCCAACCGCAGAATATCATCCAAAATACTGACGGAGTATTGCACATGAAAATTTTACTGCATCCAGTGGATGACTTCACATTTCACACTGGATGATGATCTCACAAATATATTGTTGTTATAAGGATATTATGAATCTGCAAGGGTCGTTGAGGTCTTGTTAGTAATAAGCATGTGTTGTATATATATATTTTTTTTTTTTTTTTACATACATATGCATACATAAACGATTATCGTAATGGAGCATAATAATTCCTCATTATCAATCTGGTTTCGGGTGAGAGTAAAACTTATGTTTTGTTTATATATTAACCAGACTGCAAATGTTAATGAGTTCCAGGTTAATGATACGTTAAAAATACAAAGGGGAAATCTAATGGAGAGGCAGCAGGTGTATTTATAAGAATATCGCGGAATGAATGGGAGAGGGAGAGAGTATGATTAAGTTGGACTGAAATGTTGCGGCAGTGTTTCCACAAGATTGTCATAATGGCGAAAATATGTTTAAGATACACACACACACACACACACACACAATATATATATATATATAAGTATATATATATATATATACTAGATATATATATATATATATATATATATATATTATAACTGTTAATTAAATGACAGAATAAGACCATTCACTGAGAGAGAGAGAGAGAGATTACTCATCCACCATTCAGCAGTGTGAATGTGGCAGTGATCAATCATCCTTTCGTTTTTCAGGAACCACTCGCTGTTAGGCGTTACAGCTTAATAAACAACAATAATAATAGTACTCTCTCTCTCTCTCTCTCTCATCACTACATCTTCAGTGAAAAGAAGTCTTGGGAGAAAAATCAAGAGGCTGTTGACAATGAAGGGTCCTCCTGGTCCTCAGAAAGATGTAGAAGAAGAAGAAGAAAAAAGAAAAAAATGAAGTTGTTTTTATGGCCTTGTCATGGAGGCATCTGGCACCTTTCATTAAAGAAGACTTCCATTCGCTTTATTGTGGAGCCAATGGCTCCTCCTCCTCCTCCTCCTTCTCCTCCTCCTCCTCCCCTCCTCCTTTCTTCCGGAGCTCTTTGCAGAAATGGCGTCTCCTTTTTAGGTGAAAAGGGTCACTGAAGGTCAGCAGAGGTGGGAATTGACCTGTCGGAAATGGGTTGTGAGCTGTGACTTTTTTTCGGGACTGAGGTGACGTGGACACAATTTTATTCTCAGTTGGGTAAAGTCCCTTTTGTGTTTCTGGCCTTTGTGATAAGTTACAAAGACCATTAAGGATGAGAGAGAGTGAGAGAGAGAGAGGGAGAGAGAGAGCCTGGCTTTTGTCGGTATGAGGAGGAGCAACATCTGTCGTTTTTTTGTCCACAAACTTTCCTTCCTTCGCTCACTTTAGGTTGTCGTTACTCTCAGTTTAGGGCTTTTTCATGAGTGGTTCTCGTTTATCTTTACGCCCTCGTGGGGCGTTCGTGTGTACACACACACACACACACACACACACACACACACACACACACACACACACACACATATATATATATATAGATATATATATATATATATATATATATATATATATATATATATATATATATATATATATAGTTTGTCATTATTCCACAAGATATTTTTTATATACTTTAAAATAGCAAACCACCGAGATTCCATTAATGTCGTTCTCCCTTGACACTGAGAATGAGGCCGGAGTCAAGAAAATCAATCAATCATTTATATTATGTGACAATTCCCCTACTTGATCGGGTGTAGCAGAGCGTGACAGTGACCTTATCCACTGGCTATCTATCAATTTATCTCTCTCTCTCTCTCTCTCTCTCTCTCTCTCGTTGTGTTTTATTTTTTGTTATTCTTACATTTCTCTTTTCTATTTATTAATTTGTTAATCTATTTTCTCCCTAATACTGATCTCCTCTTCCTGGGATTTACCTTTACCTTTTGTTATTTCTTGCAATTAATATTATTACTAATAATATTCTTTGGAAGTTTCTTGAATTTCTTTAGGTCACTGGCCCCTGTGGTGGGCTTGTGCCATATGAATAGGGTTCTTCATCCTCTGATAACAACAACAACAACAACAACAACAACAACAACAATAATAATAATAATAATAATAATCTGTACCACGTATTACAGGCATGGAAACCTGATTTGTGGTGATGGGATCCAATGAGACGGCATAAATCAGGATAATCATCCCGAGAACGTGAGTACAAAAGTATGTCAAAAAAAAAAAAAAAAAAAAAAAATTATATATATAATTATATAGATAGATAGATAGATAAAAAAAAAGATAGATAAGATAGACAGGCATTAAGCAAGTGCTTCTCAGCGTTACTCTCATGTATGCAAAGCCAACTTTCATGAATCTGGAAGCGCCTGATTAAGCGTGCTAATCCCTCTCTCTTCACCAAAGTTAAGAGACAGCGTGCTGGTATTTTAGAAGCCTCCTCTCACCGTCCTATATATTCTATATATTCTATATAGCACATTCATTTTTATTTTGGCCATGATGCAGAGAGAACAACCGATCTCGTTTCTTCGTATTATCCATCCCTGAAGGCCGTTCCTGGGTACAACAGACACTGAACTCGGATCTCTGCTCTATATCAGGCCACTTCATTTTGCTCGAAAAAAAATATTGGGGATAATTTGCATAAGTATCTTTAAAGTTTGTGGTCCTAAAGATTTTACATGATTTTCAGAAGTTTGTTTTTTTCGTCTGCTAAGAATACTTTGAGAATATTCTTTAACATTTATGTACCCATTTTTAGATTGGTAAGGCAGTTTTTAAAAATGCATATTATTTGCTAAATTATTTTAAGCATTAAAATCTTTTTTTATGGTTGATAAGGAAGATTGAAAATGCAAATTATTTGGACAATGTTTGTAAACAATTAGTAACTTCTTGTTGATAAATGAAAAGGTTGGATGGAAATGCAAATCAATTTTATTCTCATTTTTCTATGCAATTTCAAGCAATTATTTTTATTTGGGAAGGCTTATGCCATGATGTGTATATTGGCTTAGAGCTTATAAATTCAAATGAATCCAAAATCTGTGCGATCTTACTCATTGAATTTGAATTACTTTGAATATACATTTATATACATGACGTAATGCAGCTCATTGCAAATGTGACAGAAGATACTAAATCCTTGTTTATTTGCAATAAAACGGCTTTATGGAGAATTAATGTTCCAATGACGATAATAACACATTTAATTAAACCATTACGCCAAAAAATATCAAAGAAAATATGGTTCAATCTTTTCT
>NC_061095.1:53872943-53885443 GCF_015104395.2 Macrobrachium nipponense | reverse complement strand
CTCTCTTGACTCAACCCCCCACCCCACACCTCACCCCATACAAACCCCATACCCCATCCCACCCCATCACATCCTACCTAACACATCACCTCAACATCTCCCAAACCCCACTCCTCGCCCAACACCCCTCCCAACCCCTTTTAGATACCATTTATTCTATAAAGGACATTCATTTTTGTTTTGGTCATAATGCAGAAGATAATTCAATAAATAAGACCCTTTGCAGCTCTCCCCTCATAAAGACCAGCCATTTCCCCATCCTATATCTCAGGAGTTGAGAACCGCCTCCCGTCCTCCAAGAACAACCGACCTCGTTTCCCTCGTATATCCCTGAAGACCGGTCTTGGGTACAACAGGTACTGAACTCGGATCTCTGCTCTGTATCAGCCGCTGATGGAGCATCAATGGACGTTTTTGCGCTACTTCAGGGCGTACTAGAAGGAAGGAAGGAGGGAAGGAATAAAAGCGTAAGATGGGAGACTGAAATTTGTTTGCTTCTTTTTTATGAATAGTGGTTTTTGAGATGGGTGATAAGACTGCCTCTCTCTCTCTCTTCTCTATCTCTCTCTCTCTCTCTCTCTCTCTCTCTCTCTCTCTCTCAATTTTTAGCATACTGAGAAAGTATAACTAACTAATAAATTACCCAAGATCAAAACACTATCTTCTCATACAAAGGAAAACCTCTTTTCTTGAAAACAACACAAAGAGGCGGCTCCATCATAAAAGGAAATAAATACAAAAACCTTTTAAAAGACTAAATATTTTCCCTTGTGTGAGAGGGAGAAGAGAGGAACCTAAGAAGCTTCCAACATCTCTCGGGGCGACTTATAACAGCTTCTGTCTGTCTGTCTGTATTAGTGCTGGTATCGCAATACAAATTCTCTCGTGGGACGAAACCTAGAGGGTCCCCACAAGATTCTGGCAAAAAGGGGGCAGCTCAACTACCTGGTGGTCTGCGGACAGCGTAGAGCCAAGTGGCTCCACATCAACCTACTGAAGCCTTTTCCCGGGTAAGAGGCAGCCCCCAACCTGGCCCTGCCCAGACCAGGGTAGTCATGGTTGGCTCAGTGAGTACATTCCAATTACCAGAGAAAAACTCGCAGATCCTTGCAAATATCCATCGCATCACGCCGGGACTTGAGGAGTCGAAAAGGAAGGATATTAGTGACCTGCTCCGGAAGTATCCGCAAGTGACTAGGGATGACCTGGGCTGCATGTCAATGGCGGGGAGCACGCTATTCGGCTGGAAGATAAACCACACGCCCGATCGCTCAGGGCTACTATAAGGTAAACCCCCAACGTGCGGAGAGAATACAAGCCCAAGTCCAGCTCCAGCTAGATATGGGCCTAATCGAGAAATCGACCAGTCCTGGTCCTCCCCAGTAGTGCTAGTCCCTAAGGAAGAGGGTGGGGACCGGCTGTGCATTGACTTCCGAAAGCTGAACGCGGTCACCCAACCGGAACCCTATCCTCTGCCCAAAGATTCTTAGGAATGGTCCCATTTTTATTTCAGCGGTTCATCCCGAACCTCTTGGAAGCAGCTGCGCCATCACCAATTTGTTCCGAGGAAACCAGGAATTTCGGTGCACCCCGAGTGTAAGAAAGCCTATGACCATCTCAAGGGGATCCTCATCAGCAACCGGTTCTGCGGACCCCAGACTATGATCGACCTTTCTATATGGCAGTAGATGCAAGTGACATAGGGGTAGGAGCGGTACTGTTCCAGGAGAAGGAGCAATGTGCGCACCCTGTTTGCTTACTACTCCAAGAATTGAATCCAGACCCAGACCCGATACAGTACCATTGAGAAGGAGCTCCTCGGGTTGGTTCTAGCAATGAAGCATTTCGAATCGTACCACTCGGACCACAAATTCCCTTAACAATCCTGACCGACCACAATCCCTTGGTCTACCTGACAAATTTCAGAAACCAGAACAAGAGGCTCATGAGATGGTGCTTAGATCTGCAGGATCACAATTGGCAAATACAACACATAAATGGGGACTGATAACAAAATAGCGGATGTGCTCTCCCGGCAGTAACGCCAGGACATCCTTAAGCACCGACCTTACCAATCATTAACACACTAACCAAAGAGCCACCATGCTCTCCTTGATACTGTGCCCGAGGTACAGTGTCGCATTCAATTGCAGAGTGATCCTGGCACCTACCCAGAGAAGGTAGCCAGACTGATCTCTGCCAGTAGAACTAACCCTCTAACCCCTAGAGATTGTGATACTAACACTCATGTAAATGTCATAATTACCTCATTGCATTTCCATCCTGGTCAACTAACCACTCATCATCCTCACGCATCATTACCTCACATCATGTATTTTAACAATTCCGTCGCTGAACTGCTGCTGTGCGTACCACACTCTGGAATGATTGCGTCTCCATTTAATTGTATTGAGTAGGTTAGGGCATTAGGTTAATAGCAAGTAGAATTTTCAAGTAACCTTATCTAGGGGTAGAGTAGACTGTCGTCACAGACAACCCGTAGTTATTACTTAGGCTAGACTACATTACTCCATTAGGTTAGTACACTTAGCATCTCCACCTATAAGTTAGGTAGGTCACTGTAGTTAGTTGTATCACTGCTCAAAAACCTTCAAGTTAGAGTAGGAGAACTGGGTAGTCGAGACGATCAACTTATTTAAGCCAAGACCTTCACGCCCGAAAGGGAGTGAATGCCTTCTTAACAGGGGGAGCTGCTACGTTTATTGAACGCCTCGCCTTCCCAGCAGTTTTTTTAATATTAGTTATAAAGGAAGCAGCCATGCCTTCTCCTAAAGCAACTGATGTTGGGAGAGAGAGCATGTCGTAGGGAGGTATTTCCGGTCTGACGGAAGCTTAGGGTAAGAGAGGCAAGTCACAAGAGTAGCTAGGCTTCGAGATGGATCTTAGGGACCTCTACAATAAGACCTCTTTTTCCTTCCCAATTTGCTGGTTGTTGTGATCACTTCCAGGCAGTCCCGAGGCGATGTATGGAAGCCCCAAGTCCATTAAGTGAGAACCAGGATCCCTCAGTCCTCTGCAGTCTGTGACCCAGGACAGATGTCCAGCCGGCCAGCCTCCCAGACTTAAGCCTATCGGCTCGGCGTACTGGCTGCACGAACGAACCCCAGACCTGAACAAAGTCAGGCCGCATTCTTCCACAACGATACACTGAATATTGCATCCAGGTACGTCTAAAAGTGTAAACTTCAACCCAGCACCTTTTTACCCTACCATACGACTCTTGCTAATTTCATTTCCAAGTCTCATTTTTACCCCTTCTACATCAAAAGCCCTTTGTCCTCATCGGGCCACGTGCTTCCCTTTGTGACTTGTTAAAGACCAAGCTTTCAGTGCATACCTCAGTGAAACATTAGAGTTTTTCCTTTCCCCAGTGTTAGAGAATTAATCAGCCTTAATCAAAGCAAGAAGTCATTTTTCTTTTATCTTGTTTAATCTGGGATTCTTTTCCAGATTCCATGAGTCACGTGCCGCCCAGTCTCTCTGCCGCCCGCCAAGCGTGTTGCATTACCCAAGAATTTTATGAAACCAGCTTGAATTAATCCATTTGGAGCCAGCTATTATCCATTTGTGAGAGATATATAAGTCCCTTTCCTCCAGGCCAGTAAGGGCCTTTTGTAAATAAATAGCTGTAAAGTAACGAGCTGAGTTTTCTGGCGACCTATTCCTCTAGATTAATTGTCCATTATAAACCAGTTTACAGTAAGTTAAAGCAATTTCCTCTTGAAATCCCTCAATTATTTCCGTTTACGTATATAGCCTCTCTCAAGGCCGAGCTAAATACGTAAATATATATATATATATATATATATATATATATATATATATATATATATATATATATATATATATATATATATATATACATATATATATATATATATATATATATATATATATATATATATATATATATATATATGTGTGTGTGTGTGTGTGTGTGTGTGTGTGTGTGTTTGTGTAAATTACTAAAATATGAAAAGACACAGGAATGCAAAGGGAATTTAATCATTTAGAATTTAAGCCTTTACATTCCTGACCCATAAATGAATCCCGTAACAACTAATCCTTCAACATGAAGACTCAATCACATCATTAAATGTCTAATAACAATAAAGAAGAGTTAGTCAATGTTCCTTCCACAGCATTCTCTATGGGACCTTCTGCCTTCCCCTCAAGACTCTGGAGAAAAACGTCTCCTCAGTTCCGCTGACATTCTCTTGGTTCCTCGTCACTTGTAAACAAACAAACAAAAAGGCTTTGTGATAAACACATTTTCTTTTAGCATTTCGTGTCGAATAAACTCCCCTGGTGTTGATTTGGTGTCCAATTATATTTTTCGAACTCCGAATATTTATTCTGGGAGAAACTATGAATATTCATGGGAATTGGGACCCTTTTAGCGTTGTTAATGCCACTCAATTAATACGATTAGCAGACAATTATTATTTTTTGACATGGACCACCAAATGAACACTTCGGTTTTATGCAGATTGTAGATGAATATTATAAGGTTGGTAATAAATCATATTTGTGTATTTATGAAGAATATGTTTTAATTTTCCTCTAGGAAATCACTTTCATATGGGTCTTTGAAAGAACAAGTATTCTGAAGTGGTTTTGTACTACGATGACGTTTTTCAAATCTTAAATTTTATAAGTTAAGGAAAGGAATGATTTATGTTTTCATTATATATCCCTTCGGGAATAGAAAAACATGCTATCCCGAAGTGGGGTATTGCCATCAGTGCACTTCACGTGGTGCACTGTAGGCATTACTAAAGGGTTTCTGCAGCGTCCCTCCGGCCCAAGACTGCACCCAGTTTTAGCCTTTTCCTCTACCCCCAATTGCTGCTTCCTTTCTTCAATCTTGCTGTCCAACCTCTCTAACTATGAATTCTTAGTATAAATGTGGGGTTTTCTCCCAGTTCCATCTTTAGATCCTCGTACTAAATCTCCTTTATTTTTTGGGTCTCTTCCCTTTGCTGTCCAACCCCTCCAACAACTCCCTATTTTCCTATCTCCATTTTTATCAGCATCTCTTTATTACTTGACTAATTCCTCTCCTCGTTTATCCCACGACTCCCAAACAATTCGTTAAAAGTGTTAAAATTCTTCATCCAAATTCAGAAATCGTCTATTTGACCTCAATCAGTCAGGGTTTATGGCAGCTAAAATATCGGTTTGTTTTCTTTCCCTTCTCGTTTATTCAGATTCCTGATTATCCAATTATTTTTTTACTGACTTCCTTTAAACCGTTCTTGGCAGTCAACGTTCCCTTGATAATATCTCAGTTACTATTCTTCTTCGTTATTTTTTTTATTCTTTGATTACTTTCTTCCCCCAATCTTTCTCGGAGGTTTTGCTTCGTGACTAAAATTTTCAGGAAACACAAAACCTCACGATAATCTCCTCGGTGCAAGGCGGGGATTAAGTGGACTGTGATAAAGTCCCTTTTCAAACGTAATATCTATTTTACAAATATCTCAGTTAAAGAAACTCGAAATTGGTGTTCGTTTCCATCAGGCATCAATCATTAAAATATATGCTCTCTCTCTCTCTCCTCTCTCTCTCTCTCTCTCTCTCTCTCTCTCTCTCTCATGTGTGTATTAGAAGGAAAGTATTACCAATAACTTGCTTTCTTAATAATCCTTATTCGACATCAAAAGATAATGAGTAATAATGAAATACTAAAACGGAATAAAAGCCAAATAAACGGATATCAAGAATTAAACGAATACAAAAAAACTCCTCTTCGCTTTTTAGTTCGAAAAAGTAATAATAATAATAACATAAAATTCCACCGTCATCTGGACAAGACAATCGAGATCGCAATAAACTAAAACGAGTGTCAGGAGTTGAGGCAGACGAGAAACAACACAACTTATGTCAACGACGCCTGAGTCGTACTTGGCGTCGCTCTGAGATAAATTGTTGCCTGAGAGAGGTTGGCTCATCTCCTGAAGGAGACCTTCGCTTATTGGCTCTCTTCTTCTTATTGCTGTCGTTAGAGGGCTCTCTCCTCTCTCTCTCTCTCTCTCTCTCTCTCTCTCTCTCTCTCTCTGGGATCTTGGCTCATTCCCTTCCCTAATTAGGGTCACGAATCTCTCGCCAGAAATCACCTTCAGTGCAATAAAAACTACTGATTCCTTAGAGGACTCAAAAGGAAGAAGAATTGAGTATTTGATCAACCAAATAATTGATAAATGAACTGCATTTGTATTATTCGAGGATGTAGAATATTGCCAATGTATCCAACTTGACCTGACTCTGACCTGTGATCTAAGGGTGGGTCCACAATACAGGGAAACCGGACAAAAACTTATGTTGGCAACTTATTGCGTAATTGTCACAAAACTTACTGAAAAAAGTCAACAATAAATATCACAATATGTTGCAAACGTGGCAATGGCTGAAAATCGAATATTAATGTATGTATATCACAAACATGTTGAACACCAAAAGTGGCAACTTATATACATATCGCAAAAAGGTTGAAAATATGTCAGCCCACTGTAAGTAGCATCTTCTCATATACATATCACATACCATGTTGAAAACGTGTCAACAACAATAAGTGCCATCATTTAGTATACATATTACAAACATGTTGCAAACATGTTAACAACCATAAGTGGCTTGATATTATATAGATGTGACAAACATGTTGAAAACAATGTCAATGACCATAAAGGCATCTCATCTTATACATATCAAAAACACGTTGACATAAGGACAACATTTAACCATTTTTTTGTCACCACCCAGCAAAGAAAAAAATTAATAAATAAGATAAACACACAAAGAGGAAAGAGAAATACGAGAAACATCTGAGGAAAAAAAAAAACCAAAAAACCATCGCATCAGGAAGCCTTTTATCCAGGGAATAAGATGATTCCATCAACAGCCTAACTTTTCATATTAAACCGAAAAGCCTTCATTTTAATTTCATATTTTATCATCTTAGTTGAGGAAAATGTCCTGGGAAATGAAATTCATATCTTCTCCCTTGGAATGAAATAATCTGGTTCTTTCTCTTCTTTATATTCTTGTCGCTGGAAAAAAATATGATTTTTTTTTGTTTTTTTCAAAAGCTACAATGTTGGAAGTTTAGTCTCGTGGGACTAAATTGTAAAGAAAGGCTGGAATGGTTTGAATTACTAGGGAAAAATAATGTACAAATGACTGAGTTATTTTGAATTACGATAATCATTCCTATCATATTTACAGCACAAGAAAAAGACTACATTCCACGGTTGCTTAAACGCCAAACAAAGACGCAAGAGGAGCTTTCGGGAAACCTGCACGCAGTAACAAAAAACAAACAAGAGAATGGGCACGGATCAAAACAATACTTTGAAGAATCGCGCCACAAACGTTCAAGCGAAAACAATCGCAACCGCTGAATAAAAATAAAAAGTTGGACGCAACTGCAAGGGAAAATTTTTGTTTACGGAAATAAACAAAATCCCCGTCACTCTTATATATAAAAAAAAAATAATATTTAACAAAGTCAAGATGTGACCTCACATCGTTCATTTAAATTCATGAATATGTAAGAAATTATAGCTTGCATCAAACCCAATGTGAATGCATCAAATAACGATTAAGAAAAAAATATTTTGTAGGCTGCTTTTAATGATTAACGTTTAAGTTAGATACTTGAATTAACCAAGTGTGTATATATATATATATATATATATATATATATATATATATATATATATATATAATATATATATATATATATATATATATATCCTATCTATATATATATATATATATATATATATATATATATATATATATATATATATATATATAAATATAACATACGGATAAACCTATGTTGTAAACTAAACCCTTCCCTTACTTGTATACGTTTAATTCATTCCATTAATATGAAAAGACAAAAAGTGGTAAACGAAAAACCAAAATAAATTTCATTCATATTAAAAACACCCTCCACTGGAATAAACAGAGTCCCTTCTAATTATTTCCCTAATTCTTGATTGTTACTTTATGTGAATCCTTTCACTGTAAAGTAATTCCATGTTGACTAATATTCAGTTATGTCATTTTATGGTATTCCTTAGGGCAACAATTGCTATTATCTCTCTCTCTCTCTCTCTCTCTCTCTCTCTCTCTCTCTCTCTCTCACAAACAAGAAAATCCCTATACCTTATCCATATCTTCAGAGTTGAATGGAAATGACTTTGTTTCCAAAATATGTTTTATTTCTAACTTAACTGGCAGGAAATTGCTTGTCACCCCTCCATTGGGTGATTCCACAAGCCTATTAATGGCAAAGGGATTATTCTCTCATTTGCAGGATGGGGAGAGAGAGAGAGAGAGAGAGAGAGAGAGAGAGAGAGGAGAGAGAGAGAGAGAGAGAGAGAGGTGGTAAAACGTTTAAACGTAAAGAACCACATTATGGCGAAAATCCCATAATCCTTAGCTGGATTAAAAATGCAATTATCCTAAAGTGTATGTATGTGCGCGTGTATGTTTGTATATCCAATTGTGTAAGTATACACAATTAATATGAAATTCACTTCTTGTATTTGAAGTATTATTGCAACTATAATTACTCGTGATGTGATATCCCTCGATAATTTTACGAGTCATAATTATTCTACAGTAATTCAAAGCATTCCAGCCTTTCTTTATAATTAGTCCTACAAAACCTAGCCTAAACCTCAACCATTAAAATATAGATCAAATATTTAATTTTTCCAGCGACAAGAATATGACAAAAAATAACGTTAATTACTTTCATTGCCATGAGGAGGATATGATCTCATTTTCGTAGTTAATTTTGTCCAAAAACTAGATGAAGAAAGGAAATGGAAATAAAAAAAAAACGAAGGCCTTTGGCGTTAATTTGAAAAATGATTCTGTTGATGGAATCATCATATTCCCTGGATGAGGATTCTTGGTGGGAGTTTTTTTCTTCTTCTTCTTCTCAAATGCTTTGATGTTTCTCTTTCCATTTTAGTTATCTACTTATTTATTTTTCTATACTTATGACAAAAAATGATTGTATGTTTAACAGAGTACATCTGTAAGTTTAGGGCAGAAACGTTAATGAATTATGGAGAGAGAGAGAGAGAGAGAGAGAGAGAGAGAGAGAGAGAGAGAGAGAGAGATCGTCATATATTTTTTGGAGTGACAGCCCAATGAGTTCATAACTGAACCAATGAAATAATGCGTGATTAAGGACTTTTGTGTGTTCCCCTCTTCTCTAGTTATCTTTTTCTTCCCCAGACGATTAAATGAATTTTAATCAGAGCTGGATAAAAGAGGGTATTTATAATTAAGTAGTTCCCTGTACTGCATTTTTTCGTTAATGTTTTATATCATATTGTTTTTTAATAATAATATTTTCGAATGCTATAATAGATGGTTTGCTCGCACGCTCACTAAAATATATTTTAAAGATAGATATTTATGACAATTTCCTATTCAAAATTCAGTTTGCTTTTTCGTCAATGTTTTGTATATTTTAACAAGTTCGGAAGCATCTCGAAAGCTGTAATGGATGGTTTTGTTTGCATGCTCACTCAAATTTTTTGTTTTCAACTAGATATATCTGTTTATTAGATTATATCTTTTGTAAAAGTCGAGCTTGCTACAGCGAATTCGACTCAAACCTCAAATCTTGTTCCTTCTGCCAACAAATTTACGGATGAATAATCATTCTTAGTCCTGATGGCATTGTGTCATGAACAGCCATGTTGAAAGAGGGTATCGGAGATAACTAAATGGAATATATTAGAATATGGAGATAAATGATAACTGAAAGGGGCCGGAATAGCTGCACATAAGGAAATTCAATGTATGTTGTTAAAGCAAATTGTTCGAAAGAGATTTGATACTGTAATCCAGTATAAACTCATAACATCCAAAGACTCTTAAGGTTAAATGATTCCAATTCTCGCGAAGGAGATAAAATGATCAAAAGAACAGACTTAATTCCTTCATCAAAGATCAAATGAAAAAGAAAATAAATGCTGTCAATACGCTACATACCGCTCCTTTTAAGTCTTATTCCAATTCCTCGAGCTTAATTCCATTTTCTTTCTTGAATGAGGTTATAGATGAAGAGTTACGAAGGAAATTGGGTCTTGTTTTTACGTTTTTATTATTTTAATTAATGGGAAAGATGAGCGGCTTCTGTATTGTCCATTTTACCCGTAGAGGAATGATTTAGCTGAGAAGAATTATATTTCTTCTTTCCAGTTGAAGGCATATTGACCGGTAAAAGGAACTTTAATTTTACATTTCAACGCTTTATCATATTTCCTTTTACCTTTGAAAGACATAATTCTTGGTCATCCCCTTTATGTGGTTAGTGCCGCCAGTGCACCTCACGCAGTACACTGTAGGCATTACTTAAAGTTCTTTGTAGCGTCCCTTCGGTCCATAGGAGCAACCTCTTTCATTCCTTTTACTCTGCCTCCGTTCATATTCTCTTTTCTTCCATCTGTTAATCTGTCCTCTCCTAACAATCATTTCATAGTGCTTCAACTGCCAAAGGTTTTTCTCCTTTTTGTTGTTAATTTCCGTTTCAGCGCTGAACGACCTCATAGGTTCCAGTGCTTGGCCATTGGCCTTGATTATATATTCTATTCTATCATCATTTTCATCATCGTCTCTCACTCTCCGTGACAAAAATAACCTTTGTGACATTCCGCCACTCACCTCTTTCTTCCCAGTGCTTTGCCTTCCTCAAATCTCCACTCTTTTCTAGCCTCCCTTCTTTTTATAGCTCTCATCTCCAAGTAGCTCTGGGTCTTTTTCCTCCAACTCTCCTGAGGCCCCCAGGAGCCCCCCAGGTGACACTGCCAAGCGCCGTTCTCCCAGGGGTTGGGAGACGGACATGTCCAAGCCATCTCAGTCTCCCATCATTATCTCATCTTGTATATATGGAACTAAAGTCATTTCCTTTAAGGGGTCATTTCCAACTCTTTCCTGTCTTCTGATTCTTCATATTTTCTTTAAGTCTGAAATGGACGAAATCCATAAGGTGGAATCTCATTGTCATACCAGGATTCGTGCTGTAATGGAAGGAAATATAAAGAATATATAATTAGGTTTTATGCACTTGAATACGTGGTGTGGCAAACTCATATTAAATAAAGACTGAAATAAGAAAATATTTATCAAATATGAAAAGAACATCATGAAATAAGTTGCAGTAGGACAGATAAGGTAGAATAAGTTAGGAATAAGTGGTAAATATGAGAGAAAAAAGGGGGTTGCAATCTCACACTGTCATTGGTGTATTTATGTGTGAGGTAGGAATAAGAAAATGTAAGAGAGAGAGAGAGAGAGAGAGAGAGAGAGAGAGAGAGAGTAGAGAGAGAGAGAGAGATCCAACTGCTTTATCCCTTTCAAACAATAAAGTCTTTTTTATTTGTTTATGTGGCGGAGTTGTTTTGTTTTGGTGGGATATGTTATGTGAAGGCACGCAAAAGGATTTACTTTTATTTCCGTCTCTTCAAAGGGATTTGTTACTGTTTACTTTCCGTTGCAAATTGGATTATTTGCCTCTTGTGGACTGGGCAGGTTTTATTTTCTCTTTTTTCCCAACTTTTATTTTGTTCTATTTTTTTATCCGTTTTTTCACATTTCCCAGCTTTTACAAATGGGTAGACACCTCTTTGTAGCTATAACTGATTCGTCTCTGAATTTATAAACCAAAACAAAGGGTTTATGTTAAAGAATGAGCCGATATAATACATTGTTTTAGCTGTAACTGAGTCTTTTTTGAATTTATACTGATTCCTCTCTACATTTATAATAAGAACAATGGGTTATATTGAGAAGGGTCCAAGGCAAGTTCTGTAAAATGTCAGTGAAAATCCAGTTATATTTATGAGTCAAAACTGTATTTTGTACAAAGAAAGTTTAAACAGAGTTTTACGCAATAAGATAATTGTAGATTTTCAGTCACTGTATAGTCGTGCACCATAGATATGATGAAAATGTTCCAAATTTTAATTGTATCTTTAAACATACAAATATTAATGACTCCATTTTCCCTGTTTATTTTATTTTCGAAATTTTTCAAATTTCTCAGTTTTAAACAATATTAATTTACTATTTATTCATTCTGTAGTTCATTTCTATTAACAACCGACTAACGGCTTTGAGAGAAGGGACCTCAAAAGTAAACAAAGATGATGACAATGAAACGTTCATGGGATAAGGCAACGTTCATACACAAAATAATAGACGTTTTTTCGTCTCAGGAGAATCAGTTTCCATCTCCCCTCAAGGTGAAAACGTTTAATGAACGTTCTACTGTTCTTCGTCGAAGTGAGCGTCTTCGAGGAACGTTTTTGCCTCCTGCCTTCGGAGCAGAGGGAGGCCGTTGCTCCTGGAATTCTGGAAGCTTTTTCATTCCTGGAAATTATTTTATGAGCTCGTTCAAGGAAGGGCTAGTGGACTCTTATTGTGAATTACAGTTGAATATT
>NC_061095.1:53857943-53865443 GCF_015104395.2 Macrobrachium nipponense | reverse complement strand
TGGAATCTTTTGTAAGCTGTTTACTGTGCTATAATTATTTCCGCTGTTGCAAAGGCATTGATATTGTTTAATGAATGTAGTTTTATAAAGTCTCTCGGGAGGGACAGTGTCATATTTACAATGTAATAATATAGGTATTAATGATGGATTTCGAAACTTGGATTGCTAATGGGTAGCTGGAGATGGGATTGACTCTACGCTGATAGTTATTGGTGTTGATGGAATTCGGGTTTTTATTAACGAGAGCAGATAGAATATTTGAATCAGTTTCTTACTCTGCTTCTCGAATTCTATGGATGCAAATTATGATGCCGTATGCGGAGCAATGTCAAAGAACGGGACAATATGGAAAGTCCTGAAAGTCATGATTTGGATCAGTTTCCGTAAAAACCTCCCCAATACTTCAGGAGCAACTCTTTCATAGACATTATTCTTCAGGTAATATGAATTCAGACTTCTATTTCATCTCCTGCAAAGCAAGGAAACAGTCTGAGAACAGAGAGAAAGGCATGAAGTGTGAAAACATTCATAATGGGAGGCCTTCTTTTAATTTCTAAACTCTTGCAGTTCAACCACCTTTCATCAAGGCTGCAATAACAACAAAATGCTAAATTTTAGGTCCTAGACTGATCGAAGAAGCTAGTGTCTCAATCAAGATCGATAGAAATCGTCAAATCAGAAAACTCCAGGAACCAATGAATATTCATTCGCAATGCGAAAAGATGAGGGTCAGAATTCAGACATTAAATGATGACGGTTAACGTTTTACGATTCTTGTTTAGATTTTTCTAAAGCTTCGTAGTAACAATTGGAAGCCCTGCCTTCATCAAAGGTTGCCGAATTCTGAGAGAAAGTAGAAGAGAAAGGGAAGAGGAAACACCTAAATCATCCAAAGAGATATTGAATAATAGTTGGCGAGAAGGGAGATTTGAATCTACAAACAAAAGCGAGAAGTATCAGAAAACTTCTAATATTTCCCAAGTGAATAATTCCCCTTACCAACGAGGTTCAGTTTACCTGGACCTTACAGACCTTACCTTACAGAACTTACATTTTGTTCGGGTTGCCCCAGGTCCCACAGTGTGAGGCACCTCTAATGTCTACCAGAGAGTTGCTAGTGCATCTTCCGGTATATTTTGCATCTTTCAATCTTGGATGGTCTGGGATGCAGCTTAGATATTTGTCGAGCTTTTTCTTAAACACATCTACGCTCACTCCTGATATATTCCTCAGATCAGCTGGCAACGCATTGAATAGACGCAATGTCGATGCTGGTGCGTAGTGGATTAATGTCCTGAGTGCTTTCTTATTTTTCCTGGTATAGTTTTGGCACTATTAATCTACCTCTGCTTGCTCTTTTCGATATTTTTAGCTCCGTGATGTTTTCGGCAATACTTCTATCTGTTTCCATGCCCGAATTATCATGTAGCGCTCTCTTCTCCTTTCTAGACTATGTAATTTTCAGAATTGTAGTCTTTCCCAGTAGTCAAGATCCTTAACTTCTTCTATCTAGCTGTAAAGGTGTGAGACTCTCTATTTGTGCAATATCCTTTTGATAGTGTGGGTACTATATCATATTGCAATATTCAAGTGGACTACGAACTTACGTTTTATAAAGCATAATCATGTGTTCAGCTTTTCTAGTTCTGAAGTGCCGTAACAACATTCCCATTTTTGCTTCACATTATGCCAATATAATTGCTATTTGATCATTGCATAACATACTCCTATTCAACATCACACCAAGGTCTTTAACTGCTTCTTTATTTGTGATTGTCTTATTATTAGGTCCCCTATATGCATATAGCTTTCCTTCTCTATCTCCATAATTTATTGATTCAAATTTATCAGAGTTAAATACTATCCTATTTACCTCTGCCCATTCATATACTTTGTTAAGGTCTCTTTGTATCGCGTTCCTATCTTCATCACAAGTAATTTCTCTACTTATTCTTGTGTCATCGGCGAAACTACTCACTACCGAGTCCTTTAACACTACTGTCTATGTCTGTAATCATAATAACAAATAGTAATGCAGCTAACACCGTACCTTGTGGCACACCGAATATTACATTAGCTTCATCTGATTTCTCATCGTTTGCAATAACTATCTGTTTTCTGTTGTGGTAAAAACTCTTTTAACCATCTTCCTACTTTATCCACTATATTATGTTTTCTAATTTTCTTCACTAATATATTATGATCTACCTTGTCAAAGTCAAAAGCTTTTGCAAAGTCTAGATAAACCACATCTGTTTCATTTCCGTTTTCAAATTTTTGTATATGTTCTCACGGTGGACTAACAGTTGGGTTTGTGTACTTTTTCTGGGTAACAAAACCATATTGACCTATATTAACAAATTATTTTTTATTAAATATTTCATAATATTTTCCTTTCATACACTTTCATAATATGTGGTGTTAGACTCACAGGCCTATAATTACTTGCCTCTAGTCTTGAACCACTTTTGAAAGTAGGGGTAATATATGCTAATTTGTGCTCACCATAAATCTTGCCTTTATCTACACTTTGCCTTAATAATATTGCAAGGGGCTTTGTGATAGAATGAACTACTTTCTTTAACAAAATAGCAGGGACACCATCAGGCCCTGCTGCTGCTCCATTTTTAATTTCATTAATTGCCTGCACAGTATCAGCTTCAGTTAGTATCTATGTCTGATAAAATATTTCACTATTTTTGTCCCTTATTTCTGTATATCATTATCTTCATTCATTAATCAATTCTAGGGCCCTAGGGGTAAATTCTTTCTTATATTCTTTCTGCCCAATATCTTGCATATTTTCCTTTTTTTCATTCATTAATCTTCCTTCCTTCTTGAGGGCCTCTATTCTTTTTAATATTCATCTTTTTTGATACATACAATAATTTGGGGTTTTCTTTATATTACTAGGGTTTTTTCTTCCAAGTCACATTTTTCATTTTCTTTTGATTTTATAATCTTTTGTTCTGCCTTTTCTATCTTAATTTTTAGTTTCCATCACTTTCCATGCATTTTTTTCTTTTGCAAGACCTTTTTTCCACTTTCTGATTTTCTGGAACAAGATCCTTCTGTCTCTTGGTATGCATGGCTGATGTTTACTTTTCTTCTTCAGTATATATTTATCCAACTATTTTCTCTAATAATTTATATAATATCTCCATATTTACCTGTAAATCATCACTTACGAAAATGTTATCCCAATCTTTGTTTAATTCTTCATTTATTTCTGACCATTTTATATTTTTACTGTAGAAATTGTATTTTCCATATCCTTCCCACTTTTTCATCTCTTGTCTATCTCTGTTTTCTCTTGCTTTGGAATGAACTGTTAATTCTATGACATTATGGTCTGAAATACTTGCATTATAACTATTATTTCTTTAACATAATTCACCTCGTTCACGAATACTAAGTGTAAAGTATTTTCCTTTCTGTTGGCTGGTGATTTATTTGTTCAATGTTGTATTCTAGTAGCTAGTTAAATAGCTTTTCGAAATGCTTCTTATCTTCTGCACTACTAGTACTCTCTTTTTTATGTTTATAAATACAACCACAATCTCCAATTCATTCTTTTTAATCTACGAAAGGAAAGTTAAAGTCTCCGATAGGAGAATAGTCCAGTATTTGTGATTTCAACATATATCATCCAATTTTTTCTATTATTGTGTCAAACTCTTTAGTATTAGGGGGTGTATATTTTACTATGTTCATTAATTTTTCAGATTCAAATTCTACCGCTATTAGTTCACATTTTGAGTTACTATATTTCTCATATATTTTTCTTCCTTGTTTTTCCAGCTGTTCTTTCCCATCATTTAGATGTCTTTCCCATATATTGCGGTTCCCCCTTGATTCCTATTTTTTCTCTATCTGATCTATAAGTATGGAACCCTTTTATTTGATCATCATTACCAGTTTCTTGGAATACCAGGTTTCCCACTTATATTCATTATATCTATTTTCTTTCCAATTTGGGTTAGTTCTTCTAAGAACTTTATTTTTTTTTTGAGTTTACTCGTAACTAAACCCTGCGCATTCATCACTATGATGGTTTGCATGTTATCTCCTTCATTTAATATATGGGCAATAATAAGGATTTTCCGGTCTCTCTCTCCTGTTCTGGTATGTTGTTTCTTTTCTTCATTTCCAGAAATTCGGACATTAAAAAATCCAACTTTTCCAATATATTTGATCTTCCTTGTTCATAATTATTCATTTTGTGTATGAATCTGCAATTTTCTCCGTATCTGCACCATCCCCTAGCATCGTATATACAGTATTTTGTCTCTTGAGCTGTATCTTGGAGGTGATGCTTGCAAATTCTTTGCTGACACTCCATAGCGCGGTGCTGGCTTGTTTTTTTTCCTTCACCTCATGTTCTTTGTTCCTCTCTTTATTTGTTTCTTTTCTGTTTTGGATTTTATTATTTTAATTGATTATTTAATTGATTTTGATTCATGGCTACAGGGTGCATATATTTAAATTTTTGTTGAACTTACATCCTTTTCCTTCTTTTAGGTTTTTGCATATTTTCGGATGTAGATCTCCTCATAGCCGCCTAGGTATGCACATTTACCATAGATTTCATAACTGTGACATACCTTGGGATGTTTGAAGTAACATCTTTCACCGAATCTGCAATTCCCTCATTTGGAGAGAGAGAGAGAGAGAGAGAGAGAGAGAGAGAGAGAGAGAGAGAGAGAAACATTCAAGTTTGAGCAAACACAGGTGGATGTTAAATGGCCTGTGTAAACATCTTCCTTTTAATATCTGATGGATTTCCTTCGGTGTTCCCAAAACCTTGGCAACTGGAAATTTTCAGATTTTCAGTAACGATATTAATAAGATGCAAATTAGTTTGTTTAACGAAGGAAGGCCGAAATAAACACTTAGATCATTAGATAAAAATGTGAAGGACCCACTAATGGATAAAATAGTCAGCTCCTGTTATTCATTGATGTTTCCCATACAGAAGAAAAGGAATCAGAAAAACAGAGGAACTTTAATATCAAATGACTTATGCTGATGCAGCCATATTTTTTTAATGAAACGTCTACAAGAGTGTCTCCTTCCTAATTATTATTATTATTATTATTATTATTATATTTTTTTTTTTTTTTTTTTTTTTTTTTTTTTTTTTTTTTTTTTTTTTATCACAGTCCTCCAATTCGACTGAGTGGCATTTATAGTGTGGGGTTCCGAGTTGCATCTGCCTCCTTAAGAGTTCCATCACTCTTCTTACTATGCGCGCCGTTTCTAGGATCACACTCTTTTGCATGAGTCCTGGAGCTACTTCAGCCTCTAGTTTTTCCAGATTCCTTTTCAGGGATCCTGGGATCGTGCCTAGTGCTCCTATGATTATGGGTACAATTTCCACTGGCATATACCATATCCTTCTTATTTCTATTTTCAGATCTTGATACTTATCCATTTTTTTCCCTCTCTTTCTCTTCAACTTTGGTGTCCCATGGTATTGCGACATCAATATGAGTGAATACTTTCTTCTTGATTTTGTCAATCAACGTCATGTCTGGTCGTTTTTGCACGTATCACCTATCTGTTTCTGATACCATAGTCCCACAGATCTTTGCCTGATCGTTTTCTATCACTCCTTCAGGTTGGTGCTCGGACCACTATTACTGCAAGGTAGCGATGTTTCTTGTGCACAGGCTCCAGTGGAGGGCTTTTGCTACTGAATCATGCCTCTTTTTGTACTGGTTCTGTGCAAGTGCCGGACATTCGCTTGCTATGTGGTTTATGGTCTTATTTTTTCGTATTGCACTTCCTACATATGGAGAGATGTTATTTCCATCTATCGTTATTTGGATATATCTGGTTCTTAGGCCTGATTTTGTGCCGGTGTTATCATTCCTTCAGTTTCCTTCTTGAGCTCTCCCCTCTGTAACCATTGCCATGTATCATCGCTGGCTAGTTCTTTAGTCTGTCTCATTTATTGTCTGTGCATTGGTTTGTTTGTGCCATTCCTCTGTTCTGTTTGTCATTCTCCTGTCTCTGTATATTTCTGGGTCTTCGTCCACTTTTATCAGTCCTTCTTCCCATGCAGTCTTGAACCACTGGTCTTCACTGGTTTTCAGATATTGCCCCAGTGCTGTGTTCTCGATGTTGACGCAGACCTCTATACTTAGTAGTCCTCTCCCTCCTTCCTTTCGTGTTATGTATAGTCTGTCCGTATTTGCTCTTGGGTGTAGTGCTTTGTGTATTGTCATATGTTTCCTAGTTTTCTGGTCTATGTTGCGAAGTTCTGCCTTCGTCCATTCCACTATTCCTGCGCTGTATCTGATTACTGGCACTGCCCCATGTGTTTATGGCTTTTATCATATTTTCCGGCATTGAGTTTTGACTTGAGTATTGCTTTTAGTCTCTGCATATATTCTTTCCTGATCGTGTCCTTCATCTCTTGGTGTTTTATATCCCCTCCTTCCATTATTCCCATGGTTTGTATCCCGTCTCATCTATGTGTTTGCTGTTGCTCCCATCTGGTAGCTTTATCCCTTCAGTCCATGTTACTTTGCCCTTTTGTATGTTGACTAGCGCCATATTTTTCTATTCCAAACTCCATATTGATGTCCCCCAGATACAATCCTTACAGTCTGGATTAGGGTATCTATTTCCTTGATGCTCTTACCATACAGCTTGATGTCGTCCATGAACATCAGATGGTTAATTCTGTTGTCTCTTTTTTCTTGAGTTGGTACCCAGCATCCATCTTCTGCAGTACTTTTGTTATAGGAATCATGGCTACTATGAAGAGTAGTGGGGACAGTGAGTCATGCTGGAAGATCCCTCTCCTGATGTTAACCTCTGCTAGTCTTATTCCAGACCTTGTAAGTATTGTATTCCTGTTGCACATTGTATTTTTGAGGAAGCTGATAGAGTTTTCCTCTGCCCCATATATTTTCAGGCATTCTATTAGCCATGTGTGTGGTATCATTCGAAGGCTTTCTTATAGTCTATCCATGCCATGCTTTTGGTTGGTTTTCCCTTCTCCCTACTGTTCTTCATTACCATTTTGTCTATCAGGAGCTGGTCTTTTGTGCCCCTACACTTCCTTCTGCAGCCTTTCTGTTGGATGGATGTGTATCCTCTATGGTATTTGTATAGCCTTTCGCTGATGATACCTGTTAGTAACTTCCACTTTATGGTAGGCAGGTGTTAGGCCTGTAGTTACTGGCTATATTTCCCTTACTCTTGTCTTTCTGGACTAAGGATGTTCTTCCTGTGGTCATCCATTTGTGATGCAATGCTGGAGTTGTTCTGCTATTCTTGGGTGTAGGGCCTTGAAGTTTTTGAGCCAGTATCCATGGACTTCATCGGGACATGGGGCTTTCCAGTTTGGCATTTTCTTTAGTTGGTGTCTGACTGTGTCTGTCGTGATTTCAGTGAATCTTCGTTTTATTCTCCCTATTTCTTCTTCCTTGACTTCCTGGAGCCATGTTGCATGTTTGTTGTGTGATACCGGATTGCTCCATATGTTTT
>NC_061095.1:53827943-53847943 GCF_015104395.2 Macrobrachium nipponense | reverse complement strand
TTATTTACGGTCCGTTGTAATTTTGTTATGACAGAGAGAGAGAGAGAGAGAGAGAGAGAGGAGAGAGAGAGAGAGAGAGAGAGAATCCATGAAACTGGAGAACTATCCCACTTTGCAAACCCAACGAGATAATTGGTTCCAGTAACAGGAGAGGAATAAAGAAACCCGATGGTTGCCTGTGATTGCTCCATATCCGGAGGCCATTTTGGGAACTGGTTAAATTAATTTTGGGAATGAAAATCTCTTCAGGAATGTGATGATGTAGCTCTCATTAAAATTAAGGGTTTTGGGCCTATGGAATGTGGATTAAGTCTTCTATTTTGTGTTTTGATGTATTCTGTCTCGGTTACTCCAAGGCCTGATCATTTCGCATTTCATTTTGATGGGGTCAAGTTAGGTCACCTTTTTAATGACCCTTAAGGGTTTGCTACCTGAGGTCGTCTGCCCATTGACCTTTCTGTCTCTTAAATTTTTGATTTCATGTACTTAAAATTTTTTTACCTGAGAAATTTTGTTTGTATTTATTGTAGTTTTTTTTTATTACTTTTAGCTCGTGTTATACGCAAATTATATATATATATATATATATATATATATATATATATATATATATATATATATATATATATATATATATATATCTATCTTTAAAGGCAGCACAGCACTGGGCTGACGTTTGCCAAGTCGTGTAGTGATCTCACTGCCTCCCTCCCACCCACCCACCAGTCCCCAGCATATATGGGCACACATCGTGGGCTGTTACAATATGTGCTGTTAAAATGCTCATTGAAAGTGGTATTGAAATTGCTTCTTGAAGATGCTGCCCAAAAGTGCTGTTTAAAATGCTTTGAAAGTGAAAGGATGCTGTTCGAAAAGGCTGTTAATAGATGCTGTCCGAAAATGCCGTTAAATTGTTGCTGTTCGAAAATGCTGTCAAAATATGATATTCGAAAATGCTTTTCAAATGCTCTACGAAGGTCGTTAATTGGATGTTCGGAAATGCTGTTGAAAGTAGCGTTCGAAACTGCTAATATTCTGTTCGCGAATGCTGTTAAAAGATGCTGTTCGGAAATGCTATTCGAAAGTGTTGTTATAATGCAAATCAAAAATGCTGTTAACAGAAGCTGTTCGAAAATCCTGTTAAAGATAATTTTCGTAAAATGCTGCTAAAATGCTGCCCGACAGTGCTGTTAAGATGCTGTTAAAAGATGTGCTCAAAAATGATGTTCGAAAGTGCTGTTAAAATGCTGTTAGAAAGTGCTGTTAAAGTTCTGTTCTAAAATGCTGTCAAAATATGTTGTTCGAAAAAGCTGTTCACATGCTGTTAAAATGCAGTTAAAATTAGTGTTCGAAAGTGCTTTTAAAATTCAGTTCCAAAGTGCTGTTAAAATGCTGTTCGAAAGTTCTATTAAAATTATGTTCGAAAGTGCTGTTAAAATTCTGTTCGAAAGTGCTGTTAAAATATGTTGGAAAATGCTGTTTACATGTTGTTATATTGCTGTTAAAAATAGTGTTCGAAAGTGCTTAAATTTTAAAATGGCTGTATAATGCTGTTGAAAATGCTGTTCATAAGTGATGCTAGAAATGCTGTTAAAATGCTCCTCGAAAGTGCTGTTAAAATTCTGTTCGGAAATGCTGTTCTAAAACGCTTTGAAATATGTTCGAAAATGCTGTAATAAAGTTCTAAAATGTTGTTAAAAGATGCTGTTCGAAAATGCTGTTTCTGATTGCTGTTAAAAATCTTGATGGAAAATGCGGTTTTAAAGATGATGTTCGACAATACTGTTAAAATGCTGTTTGCATGGTGTGCTTAAAAGCTGTTAAAAGATGGTGCTGAAAAAGCTGTTTGAAAGTATTGTTAAATGTGGTTAAAAGTGCTGTTCAAAAATGCTGTTCACCCTAAAGAAGATTCCCTTCAGTTCTCTTGACTCTCTTCGAGGAATTCTCTGGGAATTTCATGACCAACAGACAGGATTGACGAAGAGTAGAAGTTATATGAAAGATAAAGTATAAAAAAGGATTTGAAACACACACAGATAAGCGCTAATCTGGAAAAGGATTGGTAAGATTGACTGTCCATTAACAAGACGAATTCGACATAAGGAGAAAGATGAAGGAATCCTTTTTCTCAAAAGAAAACTTTTCTCGAGCGAGATAAGAAGAAGAAGAATTTCGCGAAAAAAAGCAGCGGAATTTCCCAAGAGCTAAAAACCTCAATGATTTAAAACTTTGTTTTATCCGAGACTCGTCTCCGCTTTTGGTCGACCTGCGTCTGAAACAAGAGTTTGTGTGTACAGGCCTAAGAGAGCTTTAGTGCTGTCAGTGCACCTCACGTGGGGCACTGTAGGCATTGCTAAGGGATGTTTTTAGCGTCCCTTCGGCCCCTATCTGCTGCGCCCACTTTTTAGCCTTTTACTTGACCTCCATTCCCTATTCCTTTCTTTAGCCTTGCTGTCCAACACCTCTTACTATTACTTCTTAGGGTAACTGGGATTTGTATCTCCCAGTTCCACCTTTAGATCTTTAGACTTCATCTCCTTTGTTTCTGGATCCCTTTATCTCGCTGTCCAACCTCTCCAACTCCCTTTGAGTAGGCTCCAAAGTAGGTCGATATTGAGCGGCTTCAGAAAAGAGGCCACTTCTCGGTTTTGTTTTTTATTTTCATTTTTAACGGTCCCCGATTCAAAGAACATAATAAAAAAAACGAGGCGGGGGGGGGGGGGGGGGGGGCGGGGGGGGCGGGGGGGGCGCCAATACGACTGAAATCAAATGCATCAGATTTTTCCCCTTCGAAATAAATAAAACCCCATATCACATGGAAAAAATATATGTATTCTATTAAGAATGAAAAACATAATCCTTCCCAACTAGACGCAGCGTAAACCGGCTTCTTAGATAAATAAAATGTTTGTTTAAACTTTCCTGACCCAGTTTTTTCTTTTCCTTTCTTATGAAGTAAATCGCCTCAGAAGCGATGAATGTTTACTTACAAAATGAACTTCCATTCGCCTAAAAGGAAGTTTGAGGCAACTAAACAAGAATTAGAACAGGTTTCAGTTGTATCGTCAGATCACGTAAAACTTCGTCTGTGTAGAAACGCTCCAACTACAGGTATCGAGATTCTGTTCCGCTTTGTATTGGTTCAAAAAAGATTTTAGACATAAGTGAACTTTGCAGAGAGAGTCAAGAGTCCTGTGAAGGATCTCTGTTCTCTGATATGAACTAGATGTGTAAGGTACCTAAGGTACCTATAGGCCTGCATTTTGAATGTCTTGGATTTCAGTATTTTTTTGTTTCTGGATGAATAAAAAAAAACTTGTGTAATATATCAGTATATATATATGTGTGTGTGTGTGCGTGTGTGAGTGTGTAAGTGTAATGTTACCTTATTCTGCATTAGATTATGTGAGTGTATCACAGGTTAATAGAGAAAAATAGTTTTTTGAATAACGAAAAGATATATAATTTAATTTCACCAATGCTTGAGCATTTCAATTTTTAACTTCTATCTTTCCTTAATAATAAAAGATCCATATAATTTATCCTTACTCGTTTTGAAAAATTTCTACGAAGAAGCCACCCAGTAAATTAGGCGTCACAGTCTTTACGGCCTTCCGATGCTCCTTAGAGCGTGAACGTGAAATATATATAACTTTATTAAAGATTAAAACCGCTTCCTCAGACTCTCTAGTTTTGGAGGTTTGCAAAGGAGGCAATGAAGAATTTTGAGGGACTTGGTGTTTCGTGTTACGTCAAAACCGATTAAAGAAATAAAAAATGGACTGAATTTTCTTACCCAGGAGAGAGAGAGAGAGAGAGAGAGAGACCTTACCTTACCTTACAGACCTTACATCTTGTTCTGGTTGCCCCAGGCCCTCAATGTGAGGCACCTCTAATGACTACCAGAGAGTTGCTAGTACATCTTCCGTATATTTTGCATCTTCCAGTCTTGGATGGTCTGGGATGCAGTTTAGATATTTGTCGAGCTTATTCTTAAACACATCTACGCTCACTCCTGCTATATTCCTCAGATGAGCTGGCAACGCATTGAACAGACGCTGCATTATCGATGCTGGTGCGTAGTGGATTAATGTTCTGTGTGCTTTCCTTATTTTTCCTGGTATAGTTTTGGGCACTATTAATCTACCTCTGCTTGCTCTTTCTGATATTTTTAGCTCCATGATGTTTTCGGCAATTCCTTCTATCTGTTTCATGCCCGAATTATCATGTAGCGTTCTCTTCTCCTTTCTAGACTATATAATTTTAATGATTGTAGTCTTTACCAGTAGTCAAGGTCCTCAACTTCTTCTATTCTAGCTGTAAAGGACCTTTGTACACTCTCTATTTGTGCAATATCCTTTTGATAGTGTGGGTACCATATCATATTGCAATATTCAAGTGGACTACGAACATATGTTTTGTAAAGCATAATCATGTATTCAGCTTTTCTTGTTTGAAGTGCCTTAACAACATTCCCATTTTTTGCTTACTTTTATTTTGCCAATAGAATTGCTATTTGATCATTGCATAACATGTTCCTATTCATCATAACACCAAGGTCTTTAACTGCTTCCTATTTAGTGGATTGTCTCATTATTAGGTCCCCTATATGCATATAGCTTTCCTTCTCTGTCTCCATAATTTATTGATTCAAAATTTCATCAGAGTTAAATACCATCCTATTTACCTCTGCCCATTCATATCTTTGTTAAGGTCTCTTTGTAGCGTGTTCCTATCTTCATCACAAGTAATTTCTACTACTTCTTGTTGTCATCAGCGAAACTACTCACTACCGAGTCCTTAACATTACTGTCTATGTCTGCAATCATAATAACAACAGTATTGCAGCTAACACCGTACCTTATTACCTTAGCTTCATCCGATTTCTCATCGTTTGCAATAACTATCTGTTTTCTGTTGTGTAAAAATTATTTTATTTTCCATCTTCCTATTTTATCCACGACATTGTCTTTTCTAATTTTCTTCGCTAATATATTATGGTCTACCTTGTCAAAAGCTTGCTTTTGCAAAGTCAAGATATACCACATCTATTTCATTTCCGCTTTTTCATATTTTTTGTATATTGTTTTCACGGTGGACTAACAGTTGGGTTTGTGTACTTTTTCCCGGGTACGAAACCATGTTGTCCTGTATTAAACAAATTATTTTTTATTAAATGTTTCATAATATTTTTCTTCATTACCCTTTCATACACTTTCATAATATGTGATTTAGACTCACAGGCCTATATTACTTGCCTCTAGTCTTGATCCACTTTTGAAAGTAGGGGGTAATATATGCTAATTTGTGCTCATCATAAATCTTGCCTGCATCTACACTGTCTTAATAATATTGCAAGTGGGCTTTGCGATAGAATGAAACTACTTTCTTTAACAAAATAGCAGGAACACCATCAGGACCTGCTGCAGCTCCATTTTTGAATTTCATTAATAGCCTGCACAATATCAGCTTCATTAATATCAATGTCAGCTAAATGTTCACTATTTTTTGTCCCTTATTTCTGTATCATTATCTTCATTTTCAATTCTAGGGGTGAATTCTCTCTTATATCGTTTTGCCAATATGTTGCATATTTCCTTTTTTTCATTCGTTAATCTCCCTTCAATTCTTAGAGGGCCTATTTCATTCTTCTTTTATTCATCTTTTTGCGTACGAGTATAATAGTTTGGGGTTTTGCTTGCTTGATTATTTACTAGTTTTATTTCCAAAGTCCTGTCATTTTCTTTTGATTGTATAATCTTTTGTTCTGCTTTTCTATCTTACTTTTTTTTTAGTTCTATAACTTTCCATGCATTTTTTCTTTTGCAAGACCTTTTTTCCATCTTTCTGATTTTCTGGAACAAGATCCCTCTGTCTCTTGGTATGCATGACTGATGTTTACTTTTCTTCTTCGGTATATATTTTTCCACTATTTTCTCTAATATTTTATATAGTATCTCCATATTTACTCTTATGTCATCACTTTACAACAATGTTATCCCAAATCTTTGTTTAATTTTTCATTTATTTCTGACCATTTTATATTTTTACTGTAGAAATTGTATTTTCCATATCCTTCCCACTTTTTCATTTCTTGCTTATCTCTGTTTTCACTTGCTTTGGAATGGACTGTTAATTCTATGACATTATGGTCTGAAATACTCACATTATAAAACTATTATTTCTTTAACATAATTCACCTCATTCACAAATACTAGCTCTAAAGTATTTTCCTTTCTTGTTGTTGGGCATGTGATTTATTTGTTGAAAGTTGTATTCTAGTAGCATATCTAATAGTTTTTCGAATTGCCTCTTATCTTCTGCACTACTATTACTCTCTTTTTATATGTATAAATACAACCACAATCTCCTATTCGTTTCTTTCCAGTCTACGAAAGGAAAGTAAAGTCTCCAGATAGGAGAATAGTCCAGTCTTTGTGATTTCTACATATATCATCCAATTTTTCTATTATTATGTCAAACTCTTTAGTATTAGGGGGTCTATATATTACTATGTTCATTAATTTTTCAGATTCAAATTCTACCGCTATTAGTTCACATTCTGAGTTACTATATTTCTCATATATTTTTCCTTGTTTTTTGTCTTTCCCATATATTTTTGGTTCCCCCTTGATTCCTTTTTTTTTCTATCTGATCTATAAGTTTGGAACCCTTTTCATTTGATCATCATTCCCAGTCTTGGGAATACCGGGTTTCACTTATATTCATTATATCTATTTTCTTTTCAATTTGGGTTAGTTCTTCTAAGAACTCTATTTTTTCTTTTTGAGTTATTCGTAACTAAACCCTGCGCATTCATCACTATGATGGTTTGCATGTTATCTCCTTCGTTTAATATGGGTAATAATAAGGATTTTCCCATGTCTCTTTCCTGTTCTGGTATGTTGTTCTTTTCTTCATTTCCAGAAATTCGGACATTAAAAAATCACAACTTTTCCATAATATTTGATCTCCTTCATCATAATTATTCATTTTGTGTCTGAATCTGCAATTTTCTCCGTATCTGCAATATCCTCTTGCATCATAAATACAGTTCCTTATCTCTTGAGTTGTATTTTGGAGCTGACGGTTGGAAATATTTTTGTGACACACCATATCTCGTTGATGGCTTGGTTTTTTCTTTCACCTGATATTCTTTGTTCCTCTCTTTATTTGTTTCTTTCTTATTTTGGATTATATTATTTGATTGATTATTTATTTGATTTTGATTCATGGCTACAGGGTCCATATATTTACATTTTTTGTCGAACTTACATCCTTTTCCTTCTTTTATGGTTTTTGCATATTTTTGGATGGTAGATCTCTGCAATCATCCTCGTAGCCGTCTAGGTATGCACATTTACCATATATTTTCATAGTGTGACATACCTTAGGATGTTTGTAGTAACATCTTTCTCCAAATCTGCAATTCCCTCTTTTCAAAAGGTTGCAGACTTTGTCTTTCTTGTCTATTTTTTCCTCTTTCCCAGCATTGTCAAATCTGGGTAGAGCCTCTTCGTGATTTTCTTTTGTGTTGTCATGTCGTAATTTATTTCTTCGTATGTATGCTTCTTGATTGCCTCATATGTAGTATCAATGAGTATCTCTGCATCCATACTTTTATCTTGTTCTTTGTTTTCCTTATTTGTTTCTGTCATTTCAGTTTTGTTTATTTCTCTTGTTTCCGTTTTCCTCTTCTTCTTCTTCCCTCTTCCTCTTCTTCATCCTCAACTAATTGTACATTCAGTCTTGATTTAATAACATTGTCTATCCATGATAGACATGTTGAGCAAAATATTCTGGTATCTTTTCTCATATCTTGCATTACCTCAGCACATTGTGGATGGGTCGGAATGTTGCATGCAGCACATTTTCTGATCAGGTTTTGTAGATTAACTATGATATACCCACCACCTTACACAGTTTGCATGCTTTGGCATTCTTTTTCCTATTGCATCAATTAGGATATTTACAATGTTCACCTTATTCATTTTCTTTGTCGGAATATGTTGATCACTTGGACTTTATTTGGAACTTCTTCAATTATTTTCAAGATGTTTTCTGTTGATTTTGTTCCAGTTTGAAGGATCATATCCTTCTAATATATCTATGAATGCTTTTGTATCTTTTTGGTTAGGTCTGTTGTTGATCTCATAGATGAGAAATGCCAGCTCCCTTCCTGAGAGAGAAACTAACTATAGTCCGAAATAAACTTTCAGTTTCAGGATTCATTTTCCATTTATTTGGTCTGGCAGAACTTTTTGCCTGTGTTTATGTGTTAAAACTCGGTATGTACTAGACCTCTCTGCTACGCACATTATTATTATTATTATTATTATTATTATTATTATTATTATTATTATTATTTCAGCAGACGAAGCCTGTTCACATGTAACAACACGCCCTAAAGGGGCAATGACTGGAAATTCAATCTTCCAAAGAATATAGGTTTCAACTTCCCACCACAGACCCAACACTGCTGCAGTAACTGATCATGATATAGAGCCAGTGATTCTCCACCGTCCTGGGGGAGACGCGAACCAGCGACCTCTGAGTGGCATTTCGAGACACTAACCACTATACCAGTGGACCAGCTATGATCACCTGTTCAATAAGGAACTCGGATCATTAACCCAGTAATATTGCAATGACAGTCCCCTTTTTTTACCTCCAGGTGTCTGCCTTATCTAGTACATAATCCACATTACAAAGTAGGAGGACGGATCTCCTGATGTGCGATACCTAATGACGAGGATTAATGAGATTCTTTGGCTACAGATCATGAATGAGATGAGGCTCAGTGGATACAGAACTGGAATCATTTCTGAGATGCTCAGTAATTGTGGCTCCCTGGATCTGGGCATTTGGCCCAAATTAAGAGCAACATTGTCTGATTCATCTTCAAATGACTGCTTTGTTTTTTGCTTTGCGTGAAAATAAGAGCAACATGAAAGCCAGATGAGTAAATAGACATTTTCTCAAAGGTCCTTCATTGTACTTCCTTCTAGCATGAAAGGGCGAAAATTCTTAGCATCAATGAAATAATGGACCGGAGCTGAATAAGATGCTTCTGTGCAACTCTGGAATGTGTCATTTGGGGAGACAGACATGAACTTGGGATTTGGTCACTCAATGCCTAGAATGACGAAAAATTTCTCCTCCTGTTTCTTACAACAAAAAATTCAGCTGCGCTCTCTCTCTCTTATGATCCTTGGCCATTTCCTTCCCAAACTGCACCTCATAAATCCCAGAGCGGCTTCATTTGAGACCAAATCGAGCCATCCGTCTAATGCTGATGTTCCTCTAATTCCATCTAAGCAAGCAGTGAGGAGGACATCAAGTGTGCAAATCGTCAAAGAAAAGCAGATTTCCCTTCTTAATCGAGGAAATTAATTACTGCCAAATTTTGCGGATTGCATCCTAGTGTTAATAAGCAATACCTTGCATGCATTCGCTTGTACTGTGTTAAATAATTGCTCATGAACGAACCTTTACGAATCTTTAGTCATACACTGATATTTTCTTACATTTGCATTCAGAATGGAAGTAGTAACTTATGTGCATAACTTTATAAGTAAGGCCCTGTGCCTTAGGGAGAATTTTTGATCAGAAACCTTTCAATGAAAGTCACTGAATGTGGCAACAAATATTCATCATGATATTCCAGGGTACTTTTCACTCAGCTGATAACACTCAATCGTATAGAATATTTGTTGATAAAGCAAGTAACACTGTACATTATTGACTGCCTCTGCTCAAACTGTGAGAAGATTTTCGACGAAATAAGCACTCAGCTATTTGGCCCCCCCCACCTCTGGGACTACCATGCAACTGGTACTCCTCAGGGCCCCCCGTCCCCCTCCCGCCACTGATCACAGCTCACCTTGAGGCTCAGACCCAAGTTGGCATAAGGCCAGCATTGCCTCGATTCTTATTATCCACTGACCTTTTGTAACAAAAGCAAAGGTCACCGGATACTTGGACTGCGGTTCATCTCTATATAACTTTATATTGTTCATTTGATGAGAGATTCGCTCTCTTCTTCTGTATTTCCATTTTCTTTATATTTCCTCTTTATGGCTTATCTCCTTTAAGTTATAAAGCGCCTCAGTGGCGTGGTTGGTATGGTGTTGGCGTCCTACCTCGGTGGTCGCAAGTTCGATTCTCGGCCATTCCATTGAGGATTGAGCGATGTGTATCTCTGGTGGTAGAAGTTCACTCTCGACGTGGTTCGGAAGTCACGTAAAGCCGTTGGTCCCGTTGCTGAATAACCACTGGTTCCATGCAACGTAAAAACACTATACAATCAATCAAACCTTTAAGTTATCTCTTCTATTCCTGTCATGTTTGATTTTCCTTCGTCCTTTGGACACTAATGCCGTCAGTGCACCTCTTAAGGTTCTTTGCCGCGTCCCTTCCCTGGCCCCTAGCCCTAACTCATTTCATTCCTGATGCTGTACCTCCGTTCGTATTCTCTTTCTTCAGTCTCACTGACACCTTCTTCTAAGGATTGTTGCATAGTGCAACTGCTTCGAGGTTTTCCTCCTGTTACACCTTTCAAACCTTTCTACCCTCAATCTCCCTTTCAGCGCTGAATGACCTCATAGGTCCCAGCGCTCGACTCTTGTCCTAAATCTTATATTCCAATTGAAATCCCAAAAAGAAAAAGCACAAAGGGAGAAATTCACCTCATAAGAAAACTCATTAGGCGTTATCATTTGTGTGCCCATTTACCTTTTTATTCATAAAGAAAAAAAAATCTTATCTCGTGGAATGACGCTGCTTTTGTTATGTCGTTGGCTTTGTGGCTGAGACCCTGAGCGACGTCTCTTTAGCCTCTAGCAGGAGGCATTGAAGACTCAACACACACACACACAAACATGCATACAAGCACACAAACTCACACACAAACATGCATACAAGCACACAAACTCACACACAAAACTCTTGAGGCCTCCTTTCAATTAAATCCTTCTTTGTCTCTCGTTTCTTATCTCTGTCATTCTCGTTTTCTTCTTCCTCTCGATTATTGTTTTCACTTGGAGCTTTGTCCGTGCTGAATCATTTTTCAAGTTAATTTTAGTTTGGGTTATTTTATAACAAATATTTTTCTGATATAAAGAAAATTCCAGAATTCGAAACGTTTTCTCGGTTGGAGCTTCGTCTTTGCTTAAGCATTCTTCAGGTTAAGATTTTTCGCAGTTTTTTATTAAAATCTTTTCCTATATAAAACATACTACTATGAGATTTAGGGCCTCTGTAACACGGTTTTTTCGCAATAACTTTTTATCTATGCATTTCATAAATATAACGCTTATTCAGAATACACATTATATCTACACACAAATTTTTACTGTATTCTACATTACGTAGGTTTGAATAAACTTGGTACTTTATAATGCAAAAGTGACTTTTTTTGAAGAGGGGCCAACTTACTCAGAGAAAAGGTTTTCGAACGCACTCGTTACGTAACTTATGACAGCATTTCTTCCCTTTTTCTCAATGGCTAGACCACTGGCAAACAATGACATACAAATTTAAATACAAGCAAGCAGTATACCTTTATGAACTCTGAAGCCTCTTCACTGATAATTGTCGTAATGAACAAACCAACAAAATATGTTAATAAATACATAAACACTTCGATTATTAGTCTAACTCCCAAAATAAGTGTCCTAAGAAATTACAGTCTACTTTATAGGTAACAATCAGATTGACAAGATGTAGGGAAATAGTTGGCAATTTTGAAAAACATAGTAGACAGTTTGATTTGATAACTGCTATATCCAATGTCAAGCAATTTTTATCTATTGGCTATCTACCTATTTACTGAAAAAATATAGCCGGTACGGTATTTTGGCTTTAAACCTTCACCAATAATCATCGTCAAAATGATGACTTCACGAGGCTCCCCTCTCTTTGGCCTCGTTATAATTCAGGATAACACTGAAGGCTACCATGGGCATTGTTGGATTAGAAAATTGAACTTCTGGCTATAAAAACTTATTTCTCGAGCAGTTGTAAGAAATGCTAAATGATCCTCAAGGATCCCAGCAGTTGGCTAAACGTTTAATTCATGTATATTACTGTTATTACTACCAGTAGTATTGCTACGCTAGCACCCCACCCACCCACATCTATGTATCGTTCCGCATTCATAAAGTCTTTATATCCAACACGTCGTACGGCCTAAAGAAGAAGAAGAAAAAAATATCGAATGGTCTGTTGGTCTGCTGGAGATTTTAGCACATATAAGCTTGTATTTACTTTGGATAAAAATCTTATTTTAACAAAAATAAAGGCTGATTACATACAATCTCTCTCTTTCTCTCTCTCTTGGTGGCATAGTGAACAGTTAATGGAATGTTCAAAATCCTGAATGACATTACAAGTATTATAATTACGTTACGCTAAATACAAATTAGACATAAACATTGGATTTAAACTATAAACTGAATAATTACCTATTCAGGCTATAGTAAGTATGGCCACTGGCTTTCTCTTGACTGTATAAAGTTACAAGTCGTAGAACAAATGCAGTTATGCAACCACGGGGAAATTCCAAATCCGTTTAGCCATTCTTGACTGCTGTAGGTTTCAGAGCCGATGGAACAAGGTGAATGTACTTTCTGTCTGGCGGAGGGGGCGGGCGGCAACATTTCATAAAACAGTGTTTACCTTACTTACGTAATGAATGTTTTTCGACTCTTGGCTCGCAATCATTGGCCATGGCGCCGGCTAGATAATTTTACTCTATAAAAATTAAAACTATCGGGTTTAGGTTGTTGATAATGCTGACAAAATTTGTGTGGTTGTAAATTATACATATATCAACTTTCAGCTACATCCGATGCTTTGATAAGGAGCAAAGTCCAAAAACCGTGTTACAGAGGCCCTGAATCTCATAGTAGTTCATTGCTTTCTGAAAAAAAAAAATTAGATAATGATAAGACATTCCCCCATTCCATTCTTTACCTGCTGAAACTATTCCCTGTGCAAGCAAATGATTTCAAATGGCAATTTACCAGTATTCATTTCACTACAGCTGATCAATGAAAAAGAAACCCTTATTTATTCTCTTAATTAATCGTTATGGGTCGAAGTCATTTCCATCCTAACGACCTCTGGGAGAGGGGAGGGTCATCATTCCATTCAGAGGAAAGAGGGCGATTTGATGTTTCCCTCAGGTCAAGAATGGATTTTGGAATCATTTTCCCTTCTTTATGGATTCCGGTAAATGCAGTAGAGAATTCTGTCCTTAGTCTGTTCAGTTCAATAGCTGTGGGAAGAAATCTTTATTTTTAAAGTTTTAATTTGACGTTACTTGTGTTTTGCTCGGTACTCGGAAACTATTATGGAAATAAAACTAAGGGACTCTAGGCTGTATATATTACGAACATTCTTAAAGACTGCTGTACACACACACACACACACACACACACACACACACATGTATGTTTATTAGAAAAGTTTAAACCTTAATTTCTGACTCCTCGGACGAAATGATTCCGCTGTAACGAAATGATTCGAGAAACCAGTCGGTATTTCCCCAGAAGCCACTGAAAAGCGTCTCTCCCAAAAGGAATTGCAAATTGCATTATTTACGGGGCTTCAATAACACTTTGGGAAAAGGCCGATACAGAATCGCTCTCTGATTACACGGATCGATGAGGCTGCTTCAAGATCTGGTGGTTATTTTGGAATTTTTTTTTTTCCTTTTACACGATTTAATTTCTTCTTTCCTTGTGTCGTCTCTTGGATGGAACTGAATTTATTGATTTAGATAAAGAGATACCTCTATTTTCATTTTACATTTTATAATTTTTATTGCTTCTTACTTCTTCCTAATGAATTCCTTATTGTTTGGGAGCTTGAATTTCAAGTCACTGGCTCCTGTGATGGGCTTGTTCCTTCTGGATAGGATTCTTCTCCTGAATAATCTTCTTATTCTTCCAGCTTGTTCCCATTTTTTATATGGTGTCGCCGTTTCGGATGAGCCGTTTCCATCTATTTATATCTTGCGCTTCTGCCTCATCAATTCCTTCTCATGTAAGTCTCCTCCTCTCACACAGTCCTTCCATCTCTTTCTTGGTCTCCCTCTTCTTCTTCTTCCTTGCACCTCCACCCCCATAGTATGTCTCCCAGCGTGGTCCTCATCTCTCCTCAACAGGTGTCCATACCATCTCAGCCTCCCCTCCTGCACTTTCTTTGATACTTCCACGACCTTAGTTGATCCCCATATGTAGTCTTTCTGATCTATCCTCTCTTGTCACCCCAGACATCCACCTAAGCATTCTCATTTCTCTGCCACATCCATCTTCTTCTGCTCTGTTTTTTCTCATGCTTGCTGTTTCCGTACCATACAGCATTGCTGTTCTTACCACCGTCTTGTGAAATTTTTCCTTTTAACCTAAGCGGCACTCTTTTGTCCACAAAGAACTCCAGAGGCCGCTCTCCCAGTTGTTCCAGCCTGCCTGTACCCGATGTTTACTTCTTCCATACTTCCCCCTCCAGCGTTAACAAAGATCCCAAATACTTAAACTTATCAACTCTCCTTATTGCTCTCCACCAAGCTGAATACTTTCTCTATCATCCCCCTCAGTGGTGGTACACATATATTCTGTCTTAGATCTACTTATTCTCATTCCTCTGTCCTCCAGTACTTGTCTCCATCTTTCCAACCATTTCACTTCCAGATCTTCCCTGTTCTCTGCGCACAGAACAATATCCTCCGCATACAATTGTTCCATGGTACTGTCTCCCTTACTTCCTCTTATATAATAATAATAATAATAATAATAATAATAATCTAATAATAATAATAATAATAATAATAATAATAATATACTCCATGAGATTGGTAATGAATATAACCCATTATGATCTCCAGTCCCATTGAATTTGAGGGTCCAGATGACAAGGGAGGTGTTTAATCTCTTGAAGTGTTCAGGAGAGGGAGACGAAAGTGACAATACTTCATTTAGCTCTCAAAGGAAGAACGTATTTATTAATATAGTGAAGAAATCCATTTGGAGATTTGCTTTTCTGTGAGAGAAATATTTCTGTAAATCAATCGGTTTGGCATTTGCAATTTTACTAGTAAGTGATATTAATTAACTTAACTTTTATTTACTGCAAGACTAATGGGACAAATTCTACCAACCTTTCTGGGTACTATGGTGTTCTTGAAGTATTTTTACATTACCTTTACAGTATGGCAATTTCACTATATCTATATCTATACAATTGGCTATTTCAAAACATATATTCACTAATATCCAAACCTTTATTTATGTAGTCATTGTATGCAAATCGTGAATGTGGAAATATATCTCGCGAAAAAGTCTAAAGGATTTTGAAATTTATACTCCCAAAGATTTCCATCCTATCGTTAGTGAGGATAAGGAGTCAAAAAAGAGAGACAGACAGACAGACAGACAGACAGACAGACAGAGAGAGAGAGAGAGAGGTCGTTATCACTTGTCCTTCTGGCTTTGAATTTCCTCCTTGAGACGCTCCAGGTTATGATCGAGAAATGCTTCCTTCCGAGAGAGAGATAAAATGCCGATTTTATTTGTCCCTCCGGAGAGACAAAAGACCATTTTGAATATGGACTGGCTCTCTCTCTCTCTCTCTCTCTCTCTCTCTCTCTCTCTCTCAACCGAGGAACGCACTTCAAAACAAGAAAAGCTGAACACATGATTATGCTTTATAAAACATATGTTCGTAGTCCACTTGAATATTGCAATATGATATGCTACCCACACTACCAAAAAGGATATGCACAAATATAGAGTGTGTACAAAGGTCCTTTACAGCTAGAAATAGAAGAAGTTAAGGATCTTGTCTACTGGGAAAGACTACAATTTTTGAAATTATAAAGTCTAGAAAGGAGAAGAGAACGCTACATGATGATACAGGCATGGAAACAGATAGAAGGAATAGCCGAAAACATCATGGAGCTAAAAATATCAGAAAGAGCAAGCAGAGGTAGATTAATAGTGACCAAAACTATACCAGGAAGAATAAGGAAAGCACACAGGACATTAATCCACGACGCACCAGCATCGACAATGCAGCGTCTATTCAGTGCGTTGCCAATTCATCTGAGGAATATATCAGGAGTGAGCGAAATGTGTTTAAGAATAAGCTCGACAAATATTTAGGCTGCATCCAGACCATCCCAAGATTGGAAGATGCAAAATATACCGGAAGATGTACTAGCAATTCTCTGGTAGATATTAGAGGTGCCTAACACTGAGGGACTGGGGCAACCAGAACCAGAACAAGGTCTCTTTCTCTCTCTCTCTCTCTCTCTCTCTCTCTCTCTCTCTCTCTCTCTCTCTCAATACCGGGGAACGCTTTCTCCCGAGAGGTGTGAACTGAAATTTGTGTCAGGGGGAACAACCAATTTCGATATGGACTGGAACTTAGATACTTATTTCTACTTGACTCTCTCTCTCTCTCATTTGCTTGCTGAAGCTAGAGTAATTTGTAAGTAAAAAACACTGAAGTTCCGATGCAATATTAAAACTCTCGGAAAAAACGGACATTTGTTATTCTGTGAACGTGGGAATTAATGTCAATAATTATTCTGCAATGAGACCAAATTAAAATTACAAAACTACTTTATAAAAAATAGAAAAATAAATTCATCATTTTAGTTCTATTATTCATGATCGTATTTAGATTTTGCAGCGAGGGAATACGTCATGGTCATGAGGTTATATAGTACATTCATACTGTCTAGATATTTTAAAGCTTACGATGCGGGAAATTTCTGGTTTCCAAAGCAGAGCTGCATCTTTCTTCAAGCAGCACAAGGTTGAGACGTCTCAGGTCATTTGTAATTCCTTCCATTTTTATATATATATATATATATATATATATATATATATATATATATATATATATATATATATATATATATATATATATAATATATATATATATATATATATATATATATATATATATATATATATATATATATATATATATATATATATATATATATATATATATATATAATCTATCTTATTCCCAAATTCAACCCCCAGGAACCTCCATCACAAACAAGAGGATTGTGACAGGAGCAGGAATGGGTCTAAAGGAATCCCAGGGTAACCCCCCAGACCCCGAGAAAGGGGGCGAAGGATCGCGCTCCTTCCTGGAATATCCGGGAATAAGGGAAGAAGGGATTCTGGCCTTCGGGAACTTTATTTTATAACGCCTTCAATCTGACATTTTCCTTTCAACAGTCCTCTCTCTCTCTCTCTCTCTGTCTTTCTCGTTCGTCTTACTAAATTTTCGCTCAACATCGTAAACCACTTTGGGCCTTCCCTTCTTCTGTAGGAGTCTGGTGCCCTTCGGCGTATTTATTTTTAAAGGGGGGAGAGAGAGAGAGAGAGAGAGAGAGAGAGAACTGTCTCACTTCGAGTCCTTTGAAGTTTTACTGACATTCGTGAAATAGCGGAAGTAACCTTCTTTGCTCTGGGAATTTTTTTTCTTGATCGTGTTTTTGCTTCAATTTACAATTTCTTATTTGAAAGATTCTCGTAATTTTTCATGTAAACTATAGGTCAGGAAGAATATCTATCTCCTCTCTCTCTCTCTCTCTCTCTTGGGAAAGAGAAAGAGTGAGAGTGAGAGAGGGTGTAAGAGAGTTGGGGGGAGAGAGAGTGAATCAGTTTAATACCACAGTTACTTCCACATGCCCACACACAGACACACACACACACACACACACAAAAGCAAAATTCAGTCAGTTGTCTTGTTTTGTGGTCAAGTGCAATCAATTGGATTATATCGACGATATTATAATTATATAATAATTGTGTATTTATGTATAATGTTCTTGAGTTAATTCATTGTAAGATGACGCCCTGTCACTGGTTTTTAACTGGAGTCTCTGTTATATCGTGGTTGACTATAGGCATTGCACCGCTAGTTACTCGTACAAATGAATCAGTCGGTCTTCCTGTGAAGTCATGAGTTTGAAAATTATTAATTAATAATATTGAAATTAAAGGTTTAAGTTTTAGTGTCTTTTTATACCAAAATTTCCTTATAATTAAATATCCATACATAGGTTTCATCCTACAATTTCTGAACCATATTACTGTATTTGTATGAATTGGCCTATGTATGCATACATGAATAAGTGTCAGATCATACAACCTATTTTGTGCTAAATGTTTTGTATTGTTTGTAATTATGAAGGTGTATATTGCTCAAAACTCAAGTGCTAACAAAATCCATTATCACAATATCTATGGAAAGTGTACGCATACATCCACCATACATTTATTACTGTAATACTCAAAATTAAAAGAAAAAGTTACAAGCGACAGAGGAGGGAGCGGCAGAGCTGAAACACCTGAACAACCCAAATAAACCGATTTGTAATATGCCAATGGATGACCGGATATTGCAGCAATACTGAAATGGCAGAATATCACCTCATGGAATTCAGCTCAAAAGGACTACAAAGAAAATAATTATTGCAAATTGATCATGTCAGTATATTACGACTTTGGAATAAAACTTTTAAATACTTATTATACTCCTATACTGTTGTTGGTTCATTATTCAACCATTTTTAAATTATGTATAAAGGCACATTTCACAGTGTGCCTTTTTATTAAGACACATTTTTGCCACCCCTCAGAACGAGTCTTTCGCCCACTGTCTGAAAGGCCCCCACCCAGGACACCCACCCCTCGGGCCCGCCCCTTTCAGTACCACGTGAGCTCGTGTCCGGATTGGATGTGAGAGAAGCGTTGGCGAAACGAATCAAACTTTCTTGTTATTCTTTTCCATTTCTCACATTTCGGGAGCCTCTCTCTCGGTGGAACCTCTGTCATCAAACTTGCCAAAATTGAGCAGAAGGTTAGAGAAATTATACGAAAATCATCAGTGTTTATGGGCAATCAGTCTACCGCTTAACTGCCCAGGTAAGGTGGGGAGCAAGCTTTATTTATCCGTTGTACCAGGGACCAGAAAGACAAACTCAACATCTAAAACAAAAAAGCTTATTGCAAGACAAGTGACTACAGATCTGCAAAGCCAAGGCCTCCTGAACCAGAAGTGAAGAGAGAGAAACCAATCTCTGAGGGATTGGGTTTGATTGTTTTCGTTTCAAGAATTTAAGTGCCTGTCGAAAGCCTGCAATGGCTACGATCAAAGAAGGAAGCGTAGGACTGAATTGAGAGTCCTTTGGAGAAAGTATTCAGCGTCCTACGATCCAAGAAGGTAGTGTAGGACTGTAAGAGAGTCCTTTGGAGAAAGGCTTCAATGCCCCACGACCGAAGAAGGAAATGCAGGACTGAAGGAGCGTCATTGGGAGTGACGAGGCGACCTTCACAGTACAGGTAATGGATCAAGGACTTGTTTACAGTAAGAAGGGGTCGGATACCTTTGGCCAACAAGTACACTGCTAATCAACCCCTCAAAGCAACCTGAATAGGTGATGGTATGGGCTGGCCTTGGGTGCTATGGCTTTGATGAAGGTGTCTTGTTAGACAGAAACATCAAGACGAACCAACTCATTCATTTAAGACACATTTGGACATTAAACTTACAAAAATTCTATGGGACTTCGCCACTTCTGGAGACCACAAACATACTTGAGTTTATTTATGTCATTAACTAGGTGAAGGCTGGCTGCCCACCACAAGGGGCATCTCAGGAACTCGCCTGATGGCGTTACTAAGGGCACCGAGGACTTAGAGAAGGGAATAGGGAACGCTACAGCATCAGAAGGTAAGAGGAATGACATGACCATCTTTTATTAATAATGTTACAAAAATGGTTTCTTTTGCAGCAAGTGCCTTGAAATTTATTCTTATTCTCCGTCAGGTTAACTGAATACCACCAAACGTATACAAGACTCTCTTTCTCCTTTGTTTACAAAATACAGAATAGACGAAGCGAAAGTAACGATGGAAAATGTATTTACGATATTATATAATTTTTTCTGTATTAGGAGAGCGAGATAC
>NC_061095.1:53817943-53822943 GCF_015104395.2 Macrobrachium nipponense | reverse complement strand
AACCCCTTCCATTCCTTTTACGTAAACTTCATTCATAATATATTTTTTTCCGCCTTACTCTCCTTACTATTGAATTTATCAAACATTCCTTTCTTTAAAAAGTTGGTAGCTTATGAACCATGCCAAACACAACATACACACACACACACACATTATATATATATATATATATATATATATATATATATATATATATATATATATATATATAGTATATATATATATATATATATATATATATATATATATATATATATATATATATATATATATATATATATATCGCACATTACCACAGGCAAAAAAATAAGAGATGGGGCCTGGAAATAAAGTCGAAACCGGTCAGGACCTATACCCCGTCTCTTATTTTGCAACCTGTGGTAAATATAAAATGAATTATGTGCTAAAGTGATTGCAACCATATAATATAATACGTATATTATATACACACATTTATATATACTATATTAACATATGTGTGTGTTTGTTGAAAATGAGGTCTGAGGTTGAAAGACCTCCAGTCTTTCAACTCAGACCATTCTCAGCTTTTTTTCCTTCTGCTCTCAATAAGTCGAAACTCTCACGACTTTTTTTTTAATCACTGTTTGAAAAATCCAACGATTCACAACATTTATTTTTTTCCGCCTTTATTCGTCCAAAAAAAACAATCGAAATTATTAATAACTCCTTGATATTATTTCTGTAACCTCTCACTTTTTACCTTTTTCTCTGTGTGTGTCGTGGGGGGGGGGGTTTCCTTGCAATCACAGTGACAGCGCAATAGTGCCATCAAACTTGCAATGGCATCAACATAAACAGAGAGAGATGAAGTGTGGGAGTATGTCCCATTGCAGACTGGAAATGACAGAGGGGGAAGCTGCATCTTCTTATTATTATATTATCATTGAGAACAATACAATTTATGCCTGTCAACCCTGAACTACTGAGATTATTATGAATGCTGCTTGGAATGACGCCAACCATCAAACTTCAGGCAATGAGATTGATGCGGATGATGTTCTTTGTGTTTGTATGTTAGTGCGTATGTAAATGTAATGTTTTCCTTGAAAAAACCTAATCAATAAAATGGGATTTAGCTTAAGTATCAGAAATCTCGTTCTAAGATTCTGTTACGGACATCACAATGGCAATGAAGAGGTTGAAGAAAGGGATGAGATGACGCCGATTAACGGAAGGAACGGACGGTGAGATGCTGTAGTGTGTTAGTCAAAAAATATTTTTGCTGCTGACCGGGGTTTTTTTTTGTGAGGTTATGTCTGGAAGAGGGAAAAGTTCGAGTGAATGGGTGAGAAACTAAATCGCTGTTTTTTGTGTAAGTATGAAGATGTTAGACGAGGCTGGAAAAACTAAAGGGACTGAAGGCTACTTAACATATCAAGGATTTCGACTGAGAAAGTAAAATAGATGACAGATCAGTTTAATACGGTAGATCATTGTGAATTGAGGCAAGGAATCAGTATATGGATCAAGGTTTTGCCATGATAGTGAAACAGCTGTGCGTGGCATATATAGACTTAGAAAAACATTTAAAACAGATTTCACAGAAATCCAACATGGAGGGTTTAGAGAATTATGAAGAACACAAGAATACAAAATCTCGTTTATATCTCATCTCCTTCGTATTCCCAAAGTTGTCCTTTGCTCTGTTGTATCAACCCCAAAATGTATTTGCTCTTTCGTTAGCCCCAAAATCTCGTTCGTTCTTTGTCATTAAACACCAGAATTTTTTATATATTCTTTTCAGCCCACTTAAGACTCGGTCCTGACTGAACTGCATGCCTAACTGACACTGACTGACTTACCTTCCTTCCACCCTCCAGCATAATAGAGAATTAACAATTCCATTTTCGCCTCTTCTGGGAGACGGGGAAATTAATATTAAATTCCTTAATTGGTTAATAAAAGCATTGTCTGACGAGTGTCATCTTTTGATGGAAAGAACGAGGCCTCATTCCCAGAAGGGTAAAGACGTCAGGACACCGGAATTGGATTACATGGAATTTAATTCCTTTCAGTGGTGGGAGAGGGACAGGAGTATAAGTGGAGGAGGAAGAAATAAATGGAAATTGAGAGTGATTTTATAAGAATGAAGGAAGGTGGAAGTGAAGAGAAAATATTTAAAAACAAAAGTGAATTTTGACAATTGAGTGAAATAATTAATAATAAATATACACACTGTAGTATATTTCTGCCTATCTGATTGTCTGTTAGTCTGAGAGAGAGAGAGAGAGAGAGAGAGAGAGAGAGAGAGTAGAGAGAGAGAGAGCTTCAAAGAAACTCTTTATCATTCGAACCGGAGAAATTCCACCCCTAGCGTAAATATATAATTAGCCCGAAAGGTTCCAGCATTCAAACTAATGAATGAAGGAAGGAAGTCATCGTGGAAAGACATTTGTTTTTTTTTCTCCTTCTTATTCTATTTCCGCTTCTTCTTTTCCTCCTCCTCCCTTTAATCTTGTTTCCTCTCCTTCCTCCTCAGAGGGGGACGCCGTTTCTGACAAAACAGACACAGACACGCAAACAAACTATTTTAGAGACATGCCTCCACAAACCATGAAAAACTGAAAAATAAAAATTAAATAAGTTAAAAAAAGAGAAATGGAAACAAGTGCCCCAACCAAGGCAAGGTCACGCATCCTGAAACGAAGGCGAAGGATAAGCGTTAGGATATCGCTGAGGTTTTTCTCCTTTTCATTTTTTTTTTTGGGGGGGGGTCGGGGGGGCGGGGTGAGGGGGGCCGAGGCTGGTGGATCCTTTAATAATAAAGCTCTGCTTCCACTCATGGATCCCATACCTTCAGGTGGCTTGGCTTTTGTCTTTATTTATTTATCATTTTTGTATATCGCATATTGCATTTTCTATGCCTGGTGTTCGGGACCTGGTCCAATTTTGCTCTAAAATCTGAGCCTGGAAAGAGTCTTATTTTTCGGTTTATGTATATATATATATATAGTATATATATATATATATATATATATATATATATATATATATATATATATATATATAATATATATATATATATATATATATATATCCTCTTATTTGATAAATCCAGTTAAGCACAACCATCGATTTCATGTTCATTCTTAACAGACTTCTAGAAGTCCAGGAGATGTCTGGATGCCAGCTTCCAGAGGGTCTGGATGATTCAATATCCCTTTGATGATTGGATGGAAATATGCCAGAATGGATGCAGTCTCTCTCTCTCTCCCTGAAATGCCAAGAGTCTTTATCTAATTCTGAGTCAGATATTGCATCGCACTGATTGAAGATGAGGCAAAAGTGTGTTCATAGATATCCGTCGACCTCGGTCGACAAATGAACTGACTCTCCAGTTTATAAATTTATCTGGGAAAAAAACATAGGTATGCTTTTTTGTTTCTCTGAGAAGTTTGTTTAACTTTTGACCTCAAAACTGTGTAAATGAAACATATTTCAGTCACATTTTTCACTGCCATATTTTAATCATTGTTGTTTCTCCCCAAATCTACAAAATAACAAGTATTCAAATAGTGTCTACAATAAAGTGTTAAAGAAATAAGCATCGAAATCGAAGCACTCTGGAGACTTTCTCCTATTTGTATCTCAGATACAGATCGTATTATATCACAGGCACCTTCAAATTAAGCCCATTACTGACTGACCAACACGAATATTAGAACTGAAAGCAAATAGTATTAAAAGGAACATAATTGCAAAGCAAAATAAAACTTTACTGAAAAAAAATTGAAGTTCCTAAGTAAGCCGTTTCATTTCGAGTTTTTATCTCTGCCCCGTGTTTGTAAATGCAGGGAAAGTCAAATTTGGACAAAACACGACCATGGAGTGGCGCTACGAAAATTGAATTCTCAAAAGTTGAGAAATTCAGGTGAATGATTATCTCGAGAGCTCTCCTGACTTGGATGATTGATGGGGAGTCTTCAGAAAGGAAGGAAGGAAGGAAGACTGCGGGAGGTGTTGGAAGCTAAATTGCATTCTATATTAAAAGAATTTTAATCAAGATTAAATTTGCCATAACCATGAATTCCTTTTCATTTTTGTTTTTTTATATAGATGAAGTTCAGAATAGCTCGTTCTGTTACATGTGCGTGTTAAGAATCCGTGTCTGTGATGCAATTCAAATCTTTCCTTTTACCTTGAGTATAAGATTCTAACAATCATTAGGCCTGTGAAATGTTGGACGTTCAGACCTTTTTATACTTACCACGTAGGGGCTAGTGCTGTCAGTGCACCTCATATGGTGCACCGTAGCCATTACTGAAGGTTCTTTGCAGCGTCCCTTCGGCCCCTAGCTGCAAAGCCTTTCATTCCTTTTACTGTACATCCGCTTATAGTCTCTTCCATCTTACTTTCCTCAGCCTTCTCCTAACAATTGATTCATAGTGCAACTACGAAAGGTTTTCATCCTGTTACGTCTTTGTTTCCCTTTCAGCACTGAATGAGCTCATAGGTCCCCAGCGCTTGGCCTAAATTCTTTTTTATTGACATATCACAAAATCAATTCAGTGTTGCTTCTCAAGCTACTATTGACTTTCCCCAGAAAGTTTCAGAGCCAGAGAGAGTGAGGGTGTGTGTGTGTGTGTGAGAGAGAGAGAGAGAGAGAGAGAGAGAGAGAGAGAGACAGACAGACAGACAGACAGACAGACAGACCGACCCTTTCATTCAGTCACGTAGCGAAAGCTGGAACTTTCGTTCTCTTTAGCGAGAATGAGAGCTGGTTCTGTTTCCAAAAGGCTCTCTGATTCTATTTATGTTTTGCGTGATTAATGGGGGCGTGTTGAAATGTTGAGAAAACTGGTTTGTTGAAGGTTATGTGTGTAACTTGGACCATTACTATGTCCTCAATCTGCCGGTTGTGATTTAATCTTTGTGTTGTGGCCTTTGTGGTCTATGCTCGAAATGAATAGCTGTCTGGTATATTAAAGGACATCTTTGTTTCCTAGACCATTCCGTTTGGTTGTGGATAATCAGGTTGT
>NC_061095.1:53805443-53815443 GCF_015104395.2 Macrobrachium nipponense | reverse complement strand
ATTTAAAAATCATTGTAAGGCGAACAATGTCCAGCCTGGTAACCCGAGTGAGAAACAGCGGCAACTCGCTCATACAAAGCATCCTAAGGAGTGAAGCAAGAAGAAGATCTGAAATTGTGGGAAAGATGGGAAAATGAGGCCTTTGTCCCTAAAGGACTTAATCTCTGTATTAGCAAGATGTCATCTGCAGAAATTTTTGTTCCCCATTAATTAATCTGTTTAATTTGACTTGAAAATTTAATTTTTCATATTTTTGTTTCCCCCAAATTTATTTTCACCCTGTTGGGGATTACTAACAAGGGTTTAAAGGTTTTATAATATATATATATATTAATATTAATAAATATAATTATTATATATTTAGTATTATCTATAAAAGTTAAAATATATATAATTTTATATTATAATATTAGATGTTTTATTTTTTCATTATTTCTGTGATTACTATCAAGTTAAAGTTTATATATATTATATATATATATATATATATATATATATATATATATATATATATATATATATATATATATATATAGATATATATATATATATATATATATATATATATATATATATATATATATACTATATATATATATATGTATATGTATATGTATATGTATATGGTATATGTATATATATATATATATATCTATATAATATCTATATATTATATATATATATATATATATATATGATATATGTATATATATGTATGGTGTGTATATATATATACACACATTCAATTTATGTATTTAGCCCTCTGGACCAGACTACTGTAACCACCTAAGGTCTCTAGTGAAATTTAAGCTATATAATTTGTGCACTAACTGTTATAAACTCTCAATGGCATTTTTTTTCTCACCAATATTATTTACTATTACCAGTATTATGATTACTATCTTTTATGCTACCTCAGCTATTTTGTGTGGATAAGTGCCGATTACTAATTTTTCCTATCATGTTGACTCATATATCTAGATTGTGTATGTTACTGTGTATTTTGTATGTTCATTGTGTATGGTCTTGAACCGAAATAAAGGATATTACTATTATTATTATTAATTCAACTTCCATAATACCATTTTCTTTCCTCCTACAGAAGTGTTCAAGTTCTTGAATGGCATCTTACTCTTTATAATATAATTATATTAACTAAAATAACAGCATATTTATTCACATATATAAATATTCTTTTTCAATTTCAGTTCGATATTTCTTGTGTTTTAATTAAACATCTGTAATACTCCTTACCCCTTTACCCTCAATGCATAGGATCCCAAGTTCTCTTAATCACATCTCATTAATCTTAATTAATATATGATTGTATTAACTACAAAAACAGTATATTTGCTCACGTATCTAAACATGCGATTTCCGTTTGATCTCATTCATTTCGTTTTACTTCGATTTAGCAGTATACCTGGTTTGGGAAATACCTGGGATGTCTCTCTCTCTCTCTCTCTCTCTCTCTCTCTCTCTCTCTCTCTCTCTCTCGTCTTCTTCTCTCTCTCTCTCTCTCTCTTCGAGCACTTTGTTCTTTTCTGCTCCCACCTCCATGAATGTAGGTGGATATCCTTCTTTTCTTTCCTATTCTCGCTTCCCCCCAACACAGAGTCCTCCGGGCGAGAGAAGAGGGGATCCTTCGTCCCATGTTCCAGAAGGACTCCCGAGGCTTCCTCCAGGATGTGTAGGATGAGATACGTATTAACGTGTGGCTCTTTCCAGTGTTTGTGGTCGGTGCATAAAGTCTGTCTTGCAATTGCTTCTTTTGTTGTTGTTGTTAAATGTGGAAATGGAATAAATTTGTTCAATCGATGCCAGTGCTTGCAAGCAGGCGACCGCTGCCAATTGTCGTGGAATATATTTTTTATTTTTATTTCAATCTGATGTAAACTTTGGTTTTGATAAAATGTTCTAAGCGGAAATTGAGTCTTTTGTGAATTTGAAATTTTATTTTCAATTACAAGTTTTAGATTTTATTTTTATTTTAGTTATATTGTCAACCATTATTTTTATTTCTAATTTTAACTTTTATTTACAATTATAACTTTTATTTTCAATAACAATGCGCTGTTTTTGATTCATAAATGATACCCAATTACATCAGCAGTCTCCGCTCGGGGCTGGGGAGGGTATTGCCACCAGTGCATCTCACGTGATGCACTGTCTGGCAGTTAGTTAAAGGTAATTTTGCAGTGTCTCTTGGGCCCCTAGACGCGACCCCTTTGATTCCTTTTACTGTTCCTCCTTTCATATTCTCTTTCTTCCTTCTTACTTTCCTCAACGTCCTCATGACAATTGATTCATAGATCAACTTCAAAAGGTTTTCCTCTTGTGACGCCTTTCAACCCTTTTACTCTCAATTCCCCTTTCAGCGCTGAACACACACAATTACGTACATATACATAAACACACTACATCCTGGTTCATCTGTTGATTTGTGTACTTACCCAGAGAGAGGTCTGGACGCTCATTTCTTTCTGTCTGTCTGTCTGTCTGATTCGTAGCTGGAATGATCCATAACAGTAAAGTATATCATGAGTGATCCAAGCACGCACACACACACACACACACACACACACACACAGAGAATCTCCATCTTCAGAACATCTACATCGCTTCAAAAAAAAAAAAAAAAGTCGGGACCTCTCCCTATCATGGCCGGAACCCCAAATACATTCAGTCAGTATTTCCCCGAACCATTTTCATTGTGTAGTTTCACCTCTCCTTTTTTTATATTTTTATAGTTTTATGCAAATATTCATATTCCACTCAGTCACTCAATCGCTTCAGTTGGGTTTGTGGTGGTTATAAATAATGGAATAGTTTGTGTGTCCGCCGGGCTGTGTAGAGGTATATACGCGCTCTCTCTCTCTCTCTCTCTCTCTCTCTCTCTAGCGAGGACTGACACATCTGAATATGATTAGTAAAGGGCAAAGAAATAACAAACTAAAAACGTAATTCAATTCAGAGTCGAACAAAAGCAAGCGTACATATTATAGCAAAGTTAAAAACAAACGCAGTGTCCACTTCAAACCATTAACCGAAATCCTTTGCTCACTTCCCATCTACAACAGCATTCAGTAGGGAGTTCTTTTCCTAATATCGTGTAAGTCTTTTCCAACTGCAGTATTTGCCCAGGAGTCGAAATAACAACAGGGCTGCTTTTTTCATTATTATTTTTTAATGTTCTTGATCTGAAGAGGAGGAAGGAATCATGGAATCGTAGCTTCGATGCGGTCACTAGCTTCGTTCAGTCTACATTTATGGGTCAGAGTTTAATATGATTGTACGTATGTGTAAATACATACATATATACAAACAGGCAAATGTATGTATGTATGTGTGTGTGTGTCAGAAATTACCCAGGGAAAGAATGTCCAAAGGCAGTAGCTGGACCGAAAAGGAGTATTTCCGAAAAAGCGAAATTGAAAAGGATTGCTAAACGAGGTCCCTGAATCATTGATCCTTCAGCAGCCAGGCAGGGCAATGATTTTAAGTGGGCTCCCCCCATCACATCCCCCTCCCCACCATCCCCCAAAAAGGTATGAAAAATTGAAGTCCTTAATAGAGAGAGCAAATCAAATGCAATGCTCAGTATGAAATATTCAGGTGAAAATCGACCGTTTTGAAAATGTCTCATTTCACAATTTTTGTCTGTTGTCTCGTTTCTCAAATGAACTGGGATAAATGAAAGTCTTTGATAATAATGTCTTTTCATTATCTTTTGTTTTACTATGTCAAATGCTGCTGCTTATCGTAGTACAGTCATATTACAGAATAGTGAATAAACTATGTTTCGACAATTGTACTTAGGACAGATGTACTATATTCGTTGAATGACAAGGATTCATTTTGTTCTCTTCTTATTATATGGGACTTTTAATATAGTTATTGAGGCGTTTAATTATATATATATATATATATATATATATATATATATATATATATATATATATATATATATATATATATATATATATATATATTCCTTAACAGGAATGGCTCGGCTTATGAAAGCCACAAAAGGCCCAATAATAATCACATTCACTCTTGAATACTTCAAATATGGAATGGATGAACCCTTGTGTCAAATCATACTATAATGGGCGTAATGTCTGTCTGTCTGCCTGTCTGTCTGTCATTCAATCACGGCCAAACGGCTGGTCAGATGGGCATGAAACTTGGCAGGGTTATGGTGGGGACCCCTAAGATGGTTTATAATGGGGTTTCACCCAACCTAACCCCCTCCTTTGTAGGGGGTGGGGGTGAGAAGGGATTCCCTGAAACGGAGCTGTTTCTGGCCGTGAAACAAGGCTGGTTATTCCCGTAGACGTAGTTACTTTACGATTGTTCATACATAATTTCTGTACAACTTCCCCGGAGAAATTCGCAAATATTTTAGCTCGGACACAATAGAAGATGAAAATTATCATCAATATCCGCAAGATTTTTTGAATAACTTAAATCCATCGGGACTGCCAGTGCACAAAATAACGTTGAAGAAGTACTGCCCGGTAATGTTGCTTCGGAATTTCGATCCGGCCAATGGACTTTATCATGGGACTAGGTACACCGTTATGGAGCTAAACTCCCACGTCATCGAAGCAGTGATAGCAATGGGCCCTCACACCAGCAAACGTCTGTTCATCCCCCGGATTCCTCTGATGCCTTTGGACAACCAGTTTCCGTTTCAGTTACGGCGCAGGCAGTTTCCCATCAACCTGGCTTTCTCATTCACTGCAAACAAGTCGCAGGGCCAGACTTTGGATCGTGTTGGTGTGTTTCTGCCGTCACCCATGTTCACGCATGGCCAACTGTATGTGGCGATGAGCAGAGGAACTGACTGCCAACTTGAAATTATCGCCCTTATTTTAATATTGCTGAACAAATAGTACATATAAATTTTTCACTTCTGCACCCGTATTTTATCACCCATCGTAGATGGGTCAGTTTGCGAGTACATCCAATTATAACATCCATCCAGCATCCAAATTCCTCTACCTGACATCCATCACCCCACAACCTGAATAGGCCTCTCACTTTCACTTTGCAATTCACTCTTCATTCCTGAAAGCAGCAATAAACGACTCCGGTCGAACATCATTTGTTTCTGGGAAGAGGAAATATCTGAGTCACGAATTGACTCTGTTAGTGAACTGAGTCATTACCGATGTCAGGGTTCTCGTTTGGTGAACGTACAACATAAAGTGGCTAATTTGGCAAATTTGGTTCCTTTTATCTACTGGATGATATTAATCCCTTCAGTCATCGGTGATACTCGTCGATGCATTGCAGCTGACGACCTCGATAAAGGGACACTGGAATTAGACAGTTTTGTCAAAAGTATTTCGTTATATTCACCGATTATTCCCTTTACTGTACCTCCGATCATATTCTCTTTCTTCCATCTGACTTTCCTCACTCTTGTCCTAACAATTGTTTCATATTGCAACTGCAAAAGGTTTTCCTCCTGTTACGTCTTTCAAACCTTTTTACTCTCAATTTCCACTTCTGCACTGTATTCTATACTCTATGCTATTCGATTACATTTTCTACTTAATTGATGACAGAGAGAAAGATCGCCGTTACTTCAAGTTTAATTTTTCTCATTAAATTGCTCTTATGGCCCCTAAGTGGAAAGGAATTTCAAAATAAAAGAAAAAATAACGAAAAAATTACAAAACGTTTTGACTAGATGGGAATAATTGCCTCTGGGGATTCTTGTAAGAGCCAACATTAATCTAATTATAAAAGTCTTGCTAAGTCATTGTCTCAGGTTTGACAAATATGCAAAGTGGGGAAGAATAGGTCCTGGAGAAGTGGCTTCTAACATTATTATTTGTCATATTTCATCTGGGTAGTGGGATATTATTTCAGTGGATACACTAGGAAGGCTGGACATCTGCTTCAGCTAACGGGAAATAAAGCCTTTCATTCCTCTCTCAGTCAAACATTATTACTTAAAAAAAAAAATCTCTGCATTAAGAGACAAACAGAAAGGTAAGTTGGATCAATCTTATTAAGTCTTTTATAATATCTCTCTCTCTCTCTCTCTCTCTCTCTCTCTCTCTCTCTCTCTATATATATATATATATATATATATATATATATATATATATATATATATATATATATATATATATATATATATATATATATAGAGAGAGAGAGAGAGAGAGAGAGAGAGAGAGAGAGAGAGAGAGAGAGATATTATAAAAGACTTAATAAGATTGATCCAAACTTACTTTTCTGTTTGTCTCTTAATGTAATTCGATTAAGTCATTTACATTTAACTCCGTTTTAAGTTCTAATTTCATGATGGATGAAATATGGTAACCTTTTTTAATTATGAACACATTTCGCCTGGTATTCTTGTTCTTACGCTAAAAAATAATAATTTACTTGTATCAAGTACTATTTTAATTCTTACATTTACATCTACAAAGTTCTAATGACGATGCATGTGGAACTCTCCTCAACCACAATAAACATCCTTTCCACGTGTCCTGACTTCATCTTTTTATCCAAAGTTTTTCCTTTGTATCCAGTGAGATTAACATATAATGCAAAGCAGTTCTCCAGCGCTTGCCTGAGTTTCTCTCTCTCTTCTCTCTCTCTCTCTCTCTCTCTCTCTCTCTCTCTCTCTATATATATATATATATATATATATATATAATATATATATATATATATAGTATATATATATATAATATATAGCTCTCTCTCTCTCTCTCTCTCTATATATATATATATATATATAATATATATATATATATATAGTATAATATATATATATATATATCTATATATATATATATATATATATATATATATATATTATATATATATATATATATATATATATATATATATATATAGAGAGAGAGAGAGAGAGAGAGAGAGAGAGAGAGAGGACCTTACCTTACAGACCTTACAGTTCGTTCGGGTTGCCCAGGTCCCTCAGTGTGAGGCGCTCTAATGTCTACCAGAGAGTTGCTAGTACATCTTCCGGTATATTTTGCATCTTCCAATCTTGGATGGTCTGGGATGCAGTTTAGATATTTGTCGAGCTTATTCTTAAACACATCTACGCTCACTCCTGATATATTCCTCAGATGAGCTGGCAACGCATTGAATAGACGCTGCATTATCGATGCTGTGCGTAGTGGATTAATGTTCTGTGTGGGCTTTCCTTATTTTTCCTGGTATAGTTTTGGGCACTATTAAATCTACCTCTGCTTGCTCTTTCTGATATTTTTAGTTCCATGATATTTTCTGTTATTCCTTCTATCTGTTTCCATGCCTGAATTATCATGTAGCGTTCTCTTCTCCTTTCTAGACTATATAATTTAAGGATTGTAGTCTTTCCCAGTAGTCTAGGTCCTTAACTTCTTCTATTCTAGCTGTAAAGGGACCTTTGTGGTGAAAAACACTCCACCCCTCCTATTGTTTTTGGGCCAATATATCCTTTTGATAGTGTGGGTACCATATCATATTGCAATATTCAAGTGGACTACGAACATATGTTTTATAAAGCATAATCATGTGTTCAGCTTTTCTTGTTTTGAAGTGCCGTAACAAACATTCCCATTTTGCTTTACATTTTGCCAACAGAATGGCTATTTGAATCATTGCATAACATGTTCCTATTCATCATCACACCAAGGTCTTTAACTGCTTCCTTATTTGTGATTGTCTCATTATTAGGTCCCCTATATGCATATAGCTTTCCTTCTCTGTCTCCATAAATTTATTGATTCAAATTTATCAGAGTTAAATACCATCCTATTTACCTCTGCCCAATCATATACTTTGTTAAGGTCTCTTTGTAGAGCATTCCTATCTTCATCACAAGTAATTTCTCTACTTATTCTTGTGTCATCAGGCGAAACTACTCACTACCGAATCCTTAACATTACTGTCTATGTCTTCAATCATAATAACAAACAATATTGCAGCTAGCACCGTACCTTGTGCACACCGGATATTACCTTGGTTTCATCCGATTTCTCATCGTTTGCAATAACTATCTGTTTTCTGTTGTGTAAAAATTCTTTTAACCATCTTCCTACTTTATCTACGATATTGTGTTTTCTAATTTTCTTTGCTAATATATTATGGTCTACTTTGTCAAAAGCTTTTGCAAAGTCTAGATAAACCACATCTGTTTCATTTCCGCTTTTCATATTTTTGAATGTTCTCACGGTGGACTAACAGTTGGGTTTGTGTACTTTTTCCGGGTACGAAACCGTGTTGTCCTATATTAAACAAATTATTTTTTATTAAATGTTTCATAATATTTTTCTTCATTACCCTTTCATACACTTTCATAATATGTGAGTTAGACTCACAGGCCCTATAATTACTTGCCTCTAGTCTTGATCCACTTTTGAAAGTAGGGGTGATATATGCTAATTTGTGCTCATCATAAATCTTGCCTGTATCTACACTTTGCCTTAATAATATTGCAAGTGGCTTTGCGATAGAATGAACTACTTTCTTTAACAAAATAGCAGGGACTCCATCCGGCCCTGCAGCAGCTCCATTTTTAATTTCATTAATTGCCTGCACAATATCAGCTTCATTAATTTCTATGTCAGCTAAATATTCACTATTTTCTTCCCTTACTTCTATATCATTATCTTCATTATCTATTCTAGGGGTGAATTCTCTCTTATATCGTTCTGCCAGTATGTTGCAAATTTCCTTTTTTTCATTCGTTAATCTCCCTTCAATTCTCAGAGGGCCTATTTCTATTCTTCTTTTATTCATCTTCTTCGCATATGAGTATAATAGTTTGGGGTTTTGTTTTTGCTTGATATTTAATAGGGTTTTTTCTTCCAAGTCCCGTTTTTCATTTTCTTTTGATTGTATAACTCTTTTGTTCTGCATTTCTATCTTACTTTTTAGTTCTATAACTTTCCATGCATTTTTTTCTTTTGCAAGACCTTTTTTCCACTTTCTGATTTTCTGGAACAAGATCCTTCTGTCTCTTGGTATGCATGAATGATGTTTACTTTTCTTCTTCGGTATATATTTATCCACTATTTTCTCCAATATTTTATATAATATCTCCGTATTTACCCTTATGTCATCACTTACGAAAATGTTATCCCAATCTTTGTTTAATTCTTCATTAATTTCTGACCATTTTATATTTTTTGTTTACTGTAGAAGTTGTATTTTTCCATATCCTTCCCACTTTTTCATTTCTTGCTTATCTCTATTTTCACTTGCTTTGGAATGAACTGTTAATTCTATGACATTATGATCTGAAATACTCCGCATTATAAAACTATTATTTCTTTAACATAACTTCATCTCGTTCACAGATACTAGGTCTAAAGTATTTTCCTTCTTGTTGGCAGGTGATTTATTTGTTGAATGTTGTATTCTAGTAGCATATCTAATAGCTTTTCAAATTGCCTCTTATCTTCTGCACTACTATTACTCTCTTTTTTATATGTATAAGTACAACCACAGTCTCCTATTCGTTCTTTCCATTCTACGAAAGGAAAGTTGAAGTCACCAGATAGGAGAATAGTCCAGTCCTTGTGATTTCTACATATATCATCCAATTTTTCAATTATTAAGTCAAACTCTTTAGTATTAGGAGGTCTATATATTACTATGTTCATCAATTTTTCAGATTCAAATTCTACCGCTATTAGTTCACATTCTGAGTTACTATATTTTCTCATATATTTTCCTTGTTTTTTGTCTTTCCCATATATTGCGGTTCCCCTTGATTCCTATTTTTTCTATCTGATCTATAAGTTTGGAACCCTTTTATTTGATCATCATTCCCAGTCTCTTGGGAATACCAGGTTTTCACTTAATATTCCATTATATCTATTTTCTTTTCAATTTTGGGTTGTTTCTTCTAAGTACTCTATTTTTCTTTTTGAGTTACTCGTAACTAAAACCCTGCGCATTCATCACTATGATGGTTTGCGTGTTTTCTCCTTCATTTAATATTGGTAGTAATAAGGAT
>NC_061095.1:53787943-53800443 GCF_015104395.2 Macrobrachium nipponense | reverse complement strand
ATTGCTGTGATTTGGGAAACATTCTCCTACTGTTAAAGTATTTCATTTGAAGTTTGTATTTATATACGCAAAATCAAGTGAAAACCTTTAGACCGAGATCAGTTCTCAAAACAACACTAGGCTTACTATTGCATACTCTCTAAAATAAGCCGGGTAGATGAAAACATTGCTATGAAAACAACATGGATGCTCCTTAGCAAAAGGGAACAATACTACCATTGCCTTACAGATGAAAGTACATTGTTCATGCCCATAGTATTAATGGGTCAACATTGTCAGACATTACATCTAAGATCTAAGAATAATAACCTAACGAGAGAGAGAGAGAGAGAGAGAGAGACGGAGAGAGAGAGAGAGGGAGAAAAACGTTAAACGTTGTAATTTTCTGAATTGAAGGATTATGAATATTCTAATGAGAGAGAGAAAAAATCCAGGTAGGCGTCTCTCGTGCAACAAGTAATAAAGAGTCTCCATTAAAAACCTCATATGGGGAAGATGCCCCTTCAGTTTAGTCTTTCAAACGAGGGGAAAGTGGCACTTTCTCCTTCGGGCAGATGAGGGGAAAGGAAAGGAAGGACTGGCGTCTCATTAAGCCTGTTTAACTCAGACCCAAAGGAAGCAACACTTCCAGAATTTAAGAGTCATCCGAAATTTCCTCAGGGAAAGAATTTTCGGACTTTTTGACCCTGAATTCGTCAGCATCAAGAGGCATAGTTTTTCGTCCTTTTTATTTTTTATTTTGTTGGAGGACTGAGAAGATCAGAAAAAACTTTTTCTTTATTAGATAACACCTACTTCAGGGATGACAGACACGCCCTGTGAAAAGAGGCAGGTTATAAAGATTCGGGAAACGCAAAAGACCTTTGAGAATTCCATATTAATCCAGCTGAATAAAACAGAAATAGAGAATTTAGGCGAAAGACCAAGTGGTAGAACCTATGAGGTCATTCAGCCTTGAAAAAGAAATTGACAGTGGAGTGGTTTATTGAAAGGTGTAACAGAAGGAAAACCTTTTGCAGTTGCACTATGAATCAACTCTTAGGAGAGGGTTGAAGAAAGTATGGTGGAAGAGAATATGAGAGGAGGTACAGTAAAATGAATGAAAGGCGTTGCAACTACGGGCCAAAGGGATGCTGCAAAGATCCTTAAGTAACGCCTACAGTGCTCTTAGCCCAGCTTAAATGAATTCCACTCTCATTATATATGCATATGCATAGGTATAGGTATATATATATATATACTATATATATATATATATAGGTATATATATATATATATATATATATATATATATATATATAGAGAGAGAGAGAGAGAGAGAGAGCGAGGAGAGAGAGAGAGAGAGAGAGAGAGAGAGAGAGCCAGGAAAGTGCCCCAAACCACCTGTCACTACGCGAAGCGTCCCTTCAGCATCCGATGGCAGCCGAAGAGATGAATATGATCGCTCTGAGGAGAGCATTCGACGTAAAGGAAGCTTGTGCAAGCAGATAATACTTGTGCGTGTGTGTGTGTGTGTCTGTGTGTGTGTGTGTATGTGTCTGCAACGTATGCAAAAGCAGCGTCAGCAGCCTTGAATGGATGTGGCCTGATGCAGTCGATAATGGAGCCCGAAAAGTGAAAGGAATTCAAAAGAGGGAGAACTTTCTCTCTTCTCTCTCTCTCTCTCTTTCTCCCTGTATGTGTGGAGATATGCAGGGAGAAATGACGGAAAAGATTTGTATACAACAGGCACGTGAAAGAAACAAAGAGTTTTGTTTTTTTTTTTTTTATTTTTTTTTTATATGTTTCTTGTTGGTGTTTTCTTTCGTAAATATCATAACATTGATATTCCGAAACTGTGCCTCATCTCTCTCTCTCTCTCTCTCTTGACAAAGGAAGGAGAGAGAGAGAGAGAGAGAGAGAGAGAGAGAGAGAGAGAGAGAGAGAGAGAGAAACTTCTATATGCATTGTGAGGAAATCCTCCCCTAAGAAAACCAAAGTGAGTAAGAACGTCTCATCACTGTCTCTATAACCATTACGTCATCGATCTCTTCGAAGACTAAAAGAGTTATCGTTCACGCCGCTAAATTAAGGAGAGAACCCACTAATTATTCCACTTGCTTCGTCATGTGGGCACCTACAAATTCCCCTCAGCCCAGAGAAGGGCCCAATTAGGTACCCATTTCCTTGGGGCGACGTAAATTACCATAACCTCTTAATCTATGTCTTCCTGGCTTCTGTTTGGTTAGGTAACCGTACTTCTGCTTGTTTCTGGTATGCATTTATGAAACTCATTTTTCAAGAGTAAAGTTTATTATAAGCTTTTTATATCATTATTGGAAAGTTACACCCACCGGCTGTTGGGGTTCGTAATAGATGTTTTGACAAAAAATGTGACACACAGTTACATACAAACACTATACCTATACGCATACATATGCATACACATATATGTGTGTGTGTGCGCGCGTGCACGTTAAAGAGAGATCTTGCTTAGAAACGTCATCTCCACAATCTGAAAATAAGTTGAAAACGTTCAGCCTTCCACAGATTAAGATGTCATGAAAGCTGTGGAAACCAACGGCTCAGTTCGTCCGGTGACCAATATCACTCAATAAAGATTGGGGCTATCAATAAGTCCTGAGCCTTCCAGGAATGATTGATTGAATGACTTCCTCAGATTAATAATATTTCGATTGAAATCACGGTTTCAAACGAAAATTAACAAATTCACTGGCGTGAATTGAGGTTTACTGGTCGTGAAGATTCTTCATGACTAGAGAGACATCAATAAAAAATCTTTTTTTGCAACCATCTGTCTATCCGACTCTAACGTATTTCAGTCTCTGGCCAAATTGATATTTCAAATCGCTGACGAACATGGGTTTGATTAACTATGCGATGAGAGAGAACATCAGCAAAGTGAAATTTGACATGAATCAATTGAAGTGTTTTTTTTAGAATGATCGAACTGTCAATATTGGGACAGAAATGAGATATCACAGTTGGAAAAAAGCCTGCTTTCAGTTTGCTCTGATTTGCTCTTGAGTTAATCTAAATATCAGGTCTATCGCAAGTTCAGTCGGTGCATCTATTTCCCCTTTATGATTTTAAAGAGACTTGTTATAGATACAACAACACGATCTCTATGGAAGAATGAAATAAAATACACAGCTGGCTTGATAAAAAATATTACTTTTGCTTGTGGACACCCAGGACCGGAAAATAATAATGTTACGTGTGGGATTTTCATTCAAATAGATATACAGAGAACTTATAAAATAAGATTATTATTTCAACCTGGAAAAAACTTCATATAAATGCAGAAATAAAACTTTGATGAAGAAATCATAAAGGCTGATCATCTCAGAAACGATGCTATTAAATCATTGTGTTTGAACTGATGAAAGGAATAGAATAGAATAGAATATAGACATTATGCCAAAGGCCAATCGTTGGGCCCTATGATGTCATTCAGCGCTGAAACGGAAACTGCCTGTAAGAAGGTTTGAAAGTTGTAACAAGAGGAAAACCTTTTGCAGTTGCACCATGAAAGCAATAGTTAGGAGAGGGTTGAGGAAAGAAATGTTGAAGAAACATAATACGAAAGGAGGTACAGCAAAAGGAATGAAAAAAGGGGTAAAAGGGGGTTGCCTGCTAGAGGCCATAGAAAGGACGCTGCAAAGAATCTTAAGTAATGCCTACAGTGCACCGCATGAGGTGCACTGACGGCACTACCCTCCTACGGGGGAATGAATAGACAAAAGTTCAATAATATTCGTAATATGACAGAAATACTCCTACAGAATGGAATAAAATCAAATGTCAATTCTTCAAAAAAGGCAAAATGATATTCTTTCCATTCATGAAGTTACAAATCCATAAGAATCAAATATTTAAATCGTTACTTAATAAGCCTGAATCTGATATATCTGTCTACTGACCTCAAATATGACGTATTTTGGTTATAAGCTTTGGTTCGTAATAGAAGTTGATGAGTCTGACAGAGACTGTAACACATATAGATACATACAAACACACTATACATACATACATACATACATACATACATACATACACACGTTTATATATATATATATTATATATAAGTGATGTGCGTGTGTGTGTTTATGTGTGTGTGCACGTTCAGGAGAGAGATCTTGCTTTGCTTAAAGCATATCTGAAAATAAGTTAGAACACATTCAGCCTTCCACAGACTAAGATGTCATGAAAGCTGTGGGAACAAACAACTCAATTAGTCTTGTGGCCAATATCACTCAATAAAAATTGTGGCTCCCCAATTGCATCTGTGCTTTCCAGGAATGATTGATTGATTGAATGGCTTCCTGAGATTCATAATGGTTCGATTCACATCACGATTTAAAACAAAAAGAAATAAAGTAACTTGTGTGAATTGAGGTTTATTGGTCGTTAAGAATCTTTATAACGAGAGAGACAACAAAAAGTTGTTTTTTGCAACCATCTCTATCTATCTGAATTTCATGTATTTCAGTCTCTGGTCAAACTGATATTTCAAATCGCTGACGAACACGAGTTTGATTAATCGAGAGTAACATCAGGAAAGCTCTGATTTACTCTATACTTAGTCTAAATATCAGGTATAGCACAAGTTCGGTCGGTGCAGTTATTTCCCCTTATGATTTTAAAGGGACTTGTTAGAGATACAACAACGCGATCTCTATGGAAGAATGAAATACATAGATACACAGATGACTTGAAAAAAATATTACTTTTGCCTGTGGAAAACAAACACTGAAAAATAATATTTTTACGTGTGGGATTTTGATTTAAATTGATATACAGAGAACTTATAACATGAATATATTATTTCAACTTAGAAAAAACTATATCAATGCAGAAATAGAACTGAGATGAAGTATAATCATAAAGGTTGATCATCTCAGAAACGATGCTACTGTCTGATGATTGCCTGAATTTCTTTTATGTTAAATCATTCTGTTTGAACTGATGAACGGAATAGAATAGAATATACAATTTAAACCAAAGGCCAAGCGCTGGGACCTAAGAGGCCATTCAGAGCTGAAACGGAAACTGACTAGGAAGGCTTAAAAGGCGTAACAGGAGGAAAACCTTTTGTAGTTAGGAGAGGGTGGAAAGAAAGATGAAGAAAGAGAATATGAAAGAAGGTACAGTAAAACGGAATGAAAAGGGTTGTTTTTTTCCAGCTAGGGGCCCCATGAGAAGGGATGCCGCAAGAACCTTAAGTAATGCTTACAGTGCACCGAATGAGGTGCACTGACAGCACTACCCTCTTACGGGGGGGGCTCTATTGAACAGAGAAAATTTCAATATTATTGCCTCCTTTAACATTAATACTCCTTCAGAACGGAATGAAATCAAATGTCAATTCTTCCAAAAAGGCAAAATTATTTTTCCATTCATGAGGTTACAATTCCTAAAGAATCAAACTATTTATTATCGTTACTTAAAGGCCTGAATCTGATACATCTGTCCATTGACCTCAAATATGACGTATTTTGGTACCTTCTTTTCCTTAGAATCAAACGAGAAGACTCTTTCAGCTGCACAAACAACAAAGAAACAAACAAATATTACTTCGTTAGCAAACATTCCTGTCCCTTTGATCCAAATGTATTGCATGATTTCATTCATTCGAATTCAGCTGCTGGAAAATATTTTTTTTTTAATTATTGAAGTCAACTTATTTCACATTGCCGATATTTAGATTCTCCTCTGAATAATCTCTGACCTATTTACAATGTGGATATTGAAGCTTTTAATGAAATTAAAGATTAATTTAAAGGTATACATAAACGCTTTGTTTCTTCCTCATCATTCTTTCCTCCCTGGTCATTGTTGTCATGAATAAGCATTTTAAATTCAAATGAAAAATTTCCCATACACAAATTTTAGCAGCAAAAAAGTCTATATATTTTTTTTCTGACGCTAAAGAAAAAAAATAAATAAAAATACAAAACCACACAAAAATTCGCCCAACCCCCCTCCCCCCGCCAAACAATATCTGGACTATTTTCGATCTTGATTGCCAAAAATCCTGGACCCTCAGATAAGAAGGACAAACACTGAGTCAGAACCTTTTTCCTCAACGCTTGAGGAATTACTCTTTCCTCTCCTCAAAGTAAGGAAAACATTTCCTCTCCTCTAGGTGAGGAAAACGTTTCCTCTGCTCCAAGTGAGGAAAACGTTTCCTCTCCTCCAGGCGAGGAAAACATTTGTTCAATACGGAGGCCAACAGAGGCCAGAGAAGAAGGCCCACATCAAAAGCGGTTTATTTGCTGAAACTCTGTTTGAGGCCAAAAGTAGACAGAGATCTGGGGATATAGAGTGGATATAAGTTTTAAGTTTGAAGTCTATCTGATGGATATTTTGACTTGGGGCAAGATTCAGAATCTCATCATTTATTCTTCATTTGGATCTGAGGCTTCGTAGTGACTAACGTATCCAAAAAAGTGTTAAGAAAATCAAGAAGCGTGGAAGAGATTTGTGGCTTAAAATGAACTATTTTGGTAAGAGAGTGGAAGTGGATTCTACGTATTTTTAGAATATATATAAGGACTATCAGTGGATTTTATATATATTCTGAGAGCATATAAAGAATGGCAGTGGATTTGACTCATTTTTATAAATATTATGAAGAGTGACAGTTGATTCTACGTATTATTAGAATATATATAAGGAGTGTGTATATAAATAATGGCAGTGGATTCTACGTATTCTTAGAATTCATATAAAAAGTGGCGGTGGGTAATTATTATAATCAGTAAATGAGATGTGGATTGTACATCATCTCAGAATACATTAAAGAGGAAAAATAATTATTAATGAGTAAATGAGCTGCAGTTCACAATTTCCGTTTCATAACGAAACAGGGAGAAAAAGCTCCACTGTAGCGACCTCTGACTTTTGGGTCAAAAAGGGTCCCTCCAAAATTAATTGCCTCGTTCAAAGTCTTCTTCAGCTGAGAATATTACTGTTTGTACACATGCCTCTACATATATTAACGTTCAGAATGATTATTGTTGTTTATATGAGAGCTTATACATTCATTCATATGTAAACGCACCGAAACACACAAATGGTGGTATGTCTTATACACCAAGGGATCGTCCTTTGCTATTAATGTCTATAGCTTCACAAAGGTCAAGAAAATTGTGAATGGTATTTACTCGTTAATTACTAAAGAATCTTTAATAACATATAAAAAAAATCATGACAGCAATTGCAAAATCAAGATTAAAACCAGTAAAAAACACGCCGAAGTTTCTTCGGAGCAATAGAGTTTTCTGTACATCGTATAATGCTTTATGAAACTCTTGGCCGTGGCCCATGAAACTTTCAGCCACTGCCCGGTGGTGGCCTGTGTTATTGGTACCTATAACGGTGCCAGAAGTACAATTTAAATTTAACCTGAAATCAAATAAATACTACTGAGGAGGCTAGAGGGCTGTAATTTGGTATGTTTAATGATAGGAGGGTGGATGATCTACATACCAATTTGCAGCCCTCTAGCCTCTGTAGTCTTTATAAGATCTGAGGGCGGACAGAAAAAGTGCGGACGGACAGACACATAGCCAACTCAATACTTCTTTTTTACAGAAAACTAAAAATAAACTTTTCAGGATCAAGCTGATCTAAGGGACACTGTCTCATCGCCTTTTCTTCTGCATCTCATCACTTCACACGGTTCTGGAATCCCGCCATGTCCGGGAATTATGATTCCCGCCGTTTGAGTTTACGAGACCAAGTCTTCATTCTTTCATGGAACAGAGATATATTATAGAGGACACACACACACACACACACACACACACACACACACACACACAAATTATCCAGGTTCTTCTTCCTCCAAAAGATTCCCCAACTTCTCTCGTAACTCAGAATCTCGAACATAATTTGGGAGGAACTCGTTTTCGGAGAGAGACAGATGCAAACTTTCGCGCGCATGAATTTTTGCGAATTGTGATAATCACACATTATGAATGCGGGAACTGGGGAATTGTGATATTGTTGTCGTCTCTCTCTCTCTCTCTCTCTCTCTCTCTCTCTCTCTCTCTCTCTCTCTCTTTACGAGTCTTTTGTAAGTCTATCTCATTCAGTAAAGTACAACGCACATATGTAATTCCAACTTGACACATTATCCCAAGTGCTGACGGGCAGAGCAGTTTCCAGAGTGAGTTTTATTCGTAATATGTTAAAAGATTTACCGAGGTTTTTTTTTTAGAGCCAGGTCATTGCAGCCTTTTGGATGTAAATATCTGTAACAACTGATCTTCCATTTATAACTGAGAAACCAGATCTTATCACAAAATATGAGAAAAAACCCTGTATACAGGTATAACCGCCTCTCCATAAGCAAGCAAACAGGAAGTAATAAGAACATTGCATCTCCTGTAGGGGAAACTGTTTGTTATAAATGACATAGAATTTAGGTGCATCCACATTACAATAAACATACCATAAGCAGAAGTCGACAATTAATCGCTCACTCATCGCAAACAGATTAAAAGCAAATCTACGACTTGTTGGCAGTACTCACCAGTGCTTCTTCATAAGTTATCCCACCATTTGCCACATATTCACTCTCCACTTACGGTCGTTGACTTGTTTTCAACCTGTTGCTGATATGTATGCGATAAGTTTCCGACGCGTGTTTCTGATATGCAGTATAGCAGTGTGGACGCAGCTTTCTTCAAGCAATTAGAGAAAGACTCTGGGTGACTTGACAGCACTGAAGTATATCTTCAGAATAAGGCGATCTCCACGATAAACACTGATGTTTGAAATGGAAGTATATAGAAGGTCCGTTTGGGTTACATAAAGTGACTGGAAAATAAGTCTTGAACATGTCATTATACATGTTATGATAAAATGATTACCCAAATGTAGCTTCAGACCTTCTGACACGGGTCCTGTTGTGGAAAGGTCGTTTAGTCAAAACTTTAGATCAAAAAATGTTTATGAACATTCTCGGTAAGTTAAACATACCTTAGTTTAGCCAGTTAAACATACCTTAGTTTAACCAGGCCACTGATTTTTTACGTGGCTAGGAACCAATTTGTTACCAATAACGGGACCTACGGTTTATTGTAGTATCCGAACCACACCAAATATAAATTCCTCTGATTCCGTACTGAGCAGCCGCGGGAAGCGAACCCGGGCTACCAGATTGATAGTCAAGTACGGAACCCACTCGTCCAGTGAGGAACTGAAATCCCCGCTAAGAACGTTATCTCTGACTGTTTACCCAGTGGTAGCTGTGCCCCAGTCAAAACTCTTCAGTCGACCCGGAGGTGTTTTCGTAAACATTTCAACAACACAAAATGGCGGAACATGGGGAGCATAGTGGAGGTGCTCAGAGATTGATCATTAATGGAACGTTACAACTTCTATGATTATTGTATTGTAAATAAATAAAGTATGAGTTTAAATTACTGACTTTGAAAAGCACTTTTATTTAGATCATCCGTCTCTATCTAGTCATTATGGATGACATAAGTTAGTAAAATACGAAGTTTAAGTCTGATCTGACGTTATTGACGGAAGAGAATCTTTTCTGCATTTTCTGTCTTACGATTCATGAATTCTCTCATTCTTTTTCTGCCGGTGTTATTTCCCTCATCTGATTGTCAATAATTCCTGTTGGGAAGTTATTTATTCACATAATATTTTCATTGTGGATTTATAATCATATTCCACAAATATTAAATATCCCCATTACCGTTTCTTGCTTTTTATTCAAAATCAAACTGAATTCCTCTTTCTTCCTTAATAACGAAAGAAGGCTAAACTAAACCCCACTACATTCCCCATGTCAGCTTTACAACTACACAGCCGTAAAACCATTCACACTATAAGATCCCATTACTGTCTAACAAGGGAACGCACGACTGTGCTTCTGTAAAGGTTGTTGGGCAAAGCCTTTTCCCTCTGGGAGCCATGTAGTATATAACATTGTTATTTACAACTCTCTCGAATTTCTCGCTCCTACTTCACGACACCCAACGCCAACCAACGGCTGCACATTGCACATTCACTCGGTTCTCGCTTTGGTGGTTTAGATGAAGCTGGCTTTGTCTCAGTCTTGCCATGAGATTAGGCTGAATAGCAATAGGAAGCCTGGTGTGGGCCTACGGACTCGCTCATCCCAACGCAGACGAACATTCTGAATGTGCGTCATTTATAGGTCATAATACTTTGCGATGTTTACACTTATTAGGAACGAAATTCTGTAGAACTCTCTGTTGCCAATGGTGGCTGGAGGCTCATGTGACAAAGACCAGAACAAAAGAGATATTAGAAGCGTCCAGGCATTTTATCTTTCTCGAAAAACTCGTCTCTTCGTTATATTGAAAACGCGGTACGTAATAAATACGTTCATGTGAAATAAAGATTTAAATTTCAATGAATAAATCAAATGGACTGGGCTGTTTCAATTCTACAAACTGTTCCGAAGTGTCGCTACCTGGTGTCATTTCTAACTATTCAAATAAAAAAAATAGGTTACGATTTATGACTATAAAGAGATGTCTAATTATACTTATAAATGCTATAATGTGTGTGCGTGTTTGTGAGCGAGTTTGTATGCAAGACTTTTAATTAAATGGAAGACGTTATTTAAACAGATTTACTTCCTGTAAATCTGTTTAACTAATATAGTATTAGTAAACTTGACTTTTACCTGTGTATGCACAGTGTATGTGGAGCTGACGCCTTCAGTCCTTTGAAACCTTTACTTAAAAAGCTTTCAGAACCCTTTTAAGATAAGAGCTGCTGCCTTCGACTTTTCACGGAGATTAATAGAGGCTTTCCAGACAGCCCAGAAAAATCTAGTTTATCATAATTCAGTTTGAAATAAAAACGAAAATAAAAGGAAATGTTTAAAGTGACTATGTATCTTTTCTGATATAAGGAAGACTTTGAATGAGAGAGAGAGAGAGAGAGAGAGAGAGAACAGAAATAGTTGTGCAAGTCTCGACCCAATATCATCAGTGAAAGAAATCCCTCCCTCCACCAATACAAATATATTTCGTGATGAATAATTCAGACCCAACTTTGTTTCATCTATTCAGATGAGAGGGAACTCCTCTTTTAGAGCCGACGTAGAGCTGAAGGAGTCTTTTGCAGAGCACAGAGCAGACAGAATTCATTTGTTGATATAAACATCTCATTTCTCAAATGGACTCTGGGTTTTACACGAGTTATGAAGGTTTGAAGTATGCATTGGTCGAGTGAGGACCAGATTACGCAACTCCCAAACAAGATAGGGATTATTATATATAATAAATATATATATATATATCATATATATATATATATATATATATATATATATATATATATATATATATATATATATATATATATATATTCTTTACTAAAGCCTACATTACGCCAGAGGAGGTGCACTAACTACTACCCCAGTATGGAAAAAGTCTTAGTGCACCTTAACAATATTATTATTTTCAATAAAGGCATTTAAGCATTGAAGTGAACTCTGACCCTTAAAATCGAAGAGATTTCGGTAGAAAATCCAAGGAACATGGAACACATACATCAATTAGACAACTTTGCCTTATTTTTCTTCACTGATCTCATACAACATTCATTACTGCAATTACACCCAAACTTCCTAAATAGCAGCGGATCTCCATTGAAATATCATTTTCACTACCGAGACGAAATATGACGAATGATAATATTAGAAGCCACTTTTCCAGACTCTATTTTTCCCCACTTTGTATATTTGTCAAAGGTGAGAAAAAAACTTAGTAAGACTTTTATCATTAGATTAATGTTGGCGCAGATACGAATCCCCAGAGGCAATTATTCCGTCCCGTCAAAACCTTTTGAATTTTTTAATATTTACTCTTTCATTTTGAAATCCCTCTCCACTTAGGGGCCAGAAGAGGAATTTAATGAGAAAAATTAAACTTGAAGTAAAGGTTATAATTTTCTCTGCCATTCATCAAGTAGCGAATACAATAGAACAAAATATATAATTACGACAAAAGGCCAAACATTGGGACCTGCGAGGTCATTCAGCGCTGAAACGGAAATTAAGTGTAAAAAGGTCTGAAAGGCGCAACAGGAGGAAAAACTTTTGTAGTTGCACTATGAGTCAGTTGCTAGGAGAGGGTTGAGAAAAGTAAGATGGAAGAAAGAGAATATGAACAGAGGTACAGTAACGGAAATATTCGGCGAATATAACGTAAGACATTTAACAAAACTGTATAATTCCAGTGTCCCAATATAGAGGTCGTCAGGTGAAATGCATCGTCGAATATCACCGATGACTGAAGGGATTAATATCATCCAGCAAATAAAAGGAACCGAATTCGTCCCATTTCCTTCATGGCCGATATTTCGATGTCGGTCATTTCACAAACGTTAAACCAAATTAGGAAAATTAGCCACTTTATGTTGTACGTTCACCAACGAGAAGTCGAGGCGTCCAGTGCTAAAACCCACACTCGCCACAAATTTGAGAAATGCCT
>NC_061095.1:53782943-53785443 GCF_015104395.2 Macrobrachium nipponense | reverse complement strand
ATTTGGAAGAGGAATTAGAGCGTCATGACATTCCCTTAAGTAAGTAGAAAAATCTCATTAGTCTCATAAGGTTATGTATCAAAGATAGTAAATTTTGTTTTCCACGGGGAATTTTTTTTGTACAAAAGTTGGCATGGGGGGCCATGGGTAATCCCTTATCTCCTGTCCTTAGCAATATTTACATGGAATTTTTTTAGACAAAACTCTTACCAAGAATTTTGCCCCAAAAAGTTATTTGGTTTAGATACGTGGATGATATCTTCTGTATTTGGCCAGTTCACGAAAACCTCCAGGAATTCCTTAATAATCTCAATAATTTAGTCCTTCTATAAAATTTACTGTAGAGGAAGAAAGAAATTGTAATTTGAATTTTCTTGATGTAACTGTCCATAGAAATTATAGAAATTTCACCTTTTCAGTCTTTCGAAAATCAACTAATATTGCCTCTTTTGTTCATTACTACTCCAATCACCATCAAAATGTTAAATTCTCTGTTTTTTCTGGGATGTTCCTAAGGGCTTTTTACGTGTCTGTAGCCCGCAGTTTATTTGACGCTGAAATTAAAACCTATTTATGATATTGCATTGAAACTTAAATACCCAAGGACTTTTGTAGATGTGGCATGGGAAAGAGCTAGAAAAACATTTTATTCAACTAATGACAAACTTGAATTAGTAAGCATAACATTCTAAAATTACCTTATGATGAAAGGTTTTTAGATATTCCTAGAATTTTAAAGCTTTTTAACATAAATGTTGTTTTCAGTAATATTAATGTCAAGAGTTTTTGTTTAGTAATCAAAAATTCTCCTAAAGATCTTCCAGGCTGCATATATGAAATTTCCTTGCAAAAAGTGTGATAAAATCTACGGACAGACTGGCAAATCTCTTTCACAGCGTCTTAAGCAACATCAATATTCTGTGAGAACTGGGCAAATATCGACTGCATTATTCGTACATATGAGAGATTTAGACCATCCTATTAACTGGAGTCAAGCAAGAGCCTTAATCCCATGTAATGACACGTTAAAAGGAATATCATTGAATCGTGTTTCATCAAGTCAAATAATGAAATGTTCTAAAAATTTAAGTCTTGTTTTATTTAAACTTAAATGCTTTCATAATGAAAAAAGTTGTAGATAAATATAGCAACACAAAATTAATATATTCAGCTTTTACATGTTTTGGACTGTAAAGATACTTTGTAATTTCGGTTAGGGTCAGAATCTGTTTAAGTTTGTGACCGTGTGATATCCGATAATCCTGGATTATCCCTTTTAATTTTTACCCTTTTGATAATTAACCATCTGGTATTCCTGATCTTGTTTGTACCTGAGGCCTTCCTCTCCGATTTGTACTTTAGTAGCTTCTTGACGATGTCTGAATAAAGACGAAAGCGCTTGGATTTCTGACTGTCATTTCCCGTGGGATTCGCTTATTTATGAAGTCACGTGCATCTACTGTGATTTTTTAAGCATATATATATATATATATATATATATATATATATATATATATATATATATATATATATATATATTATATATATATATATATAAACTGGACCACTGCACTTGTTTTTTACTTCGCTATAGTAGTTTGTTTTTTGTTCAATTCTGATTTTTTAATTACATTTTTAGTTTGTCATTTCTTTGCCCTTCATTGATCATATTCGATCTGTCAGTCCTCGCGAGAGAGAGAGAGAGAGAGAGAGATAGAGAGAGAGAGAGAGAGTATATACCTCTACATAGCCTGGCGACACACAAACTATTCCATTATATATAACCAACCACAAAACTGAACTGTAGCGATTGAGTGGCTGAGCGGAATATGAATATTTGCATAAAAGTGACTCTCCCCGATTTGTCGTATGACTGAAAAAAGTAGGGGAACCTCATGAAAGGAGAGGTGAAACTACACTGTGAAAATGGTTAGGGAAATCCTGACTGAATGTATTTGGGGTTCCGGCCATGAGAGGGAAGGGTCCCGACTTTTTTTTTTTTTTTTTTTAGGAGCGATGCAGATGTTCTGATGATGGAGACTCTCTCTCTCTCTCTCCTCCTCTCTCTCTCTCTCTCTCTCTCTCTCTCTCTCTCTCTGTGCCTGGATTAATCATAGTACACTCAACTGTTAAGGATTATTCTAGCTACGAATCAGACAGACAGACAGAGAAAGAAACGAGCGTTCCCCCCCCAAGACCTCTCTCTGGGTAAGTACACAATTCATTAGATGATCGAGGAGTTGTGTGTTTTTATGTATATGTCGTAATTGTGTGTGTTGGTTCAGCGTTGAAAGGTAAATTGAGAATAAAAGGGTTGAAAGGCGTCACAGGAAGAAAGGAAAACCTATTGCAATTGATCTATGAATCAATTGTCATGAGGACGTTGAGGAAAGTAGAAGGAAGAGAGAGATATGAAAGGAGGAACAGTAAAACGGAATGAAAGAGGTCGCGTCTAGGGCCCCCAAGAGACAACTGCAAATTACCTTTAAACTAATGCCGA
>NC_061095.1:53764363-53779943 GCF_015104395.2 Macrobrachium nipponense | reverse complement strand
TCTTTAGTTTAATCAAGAGAGCTACATTGTCTACCTCTAATGAAAGTTGAATATCTCGATGTGGTAGGAAATAAAAAAAAAAAAGTAATTCCCTTAGGCTACAGGAACATTCTCGTTGCTTAAGGAAACTTTAGTCGCTAAAGAATTTTAAGTTTTCTTCACCAGCAGACATCGTATTTATAGACACTTCTGGTAATTGATATACGCAGAGTGAGGAAATCCTCCCTTGAGGAAACCAAAATGAGGAAGGAGGTCTCATTGCTGCCTCCATAACAATTCACACAGCTAATTTCAGGAGAGGACCCACTAATTATTGCCCTGCTTCGTCATGTGGGCACCTACAAATTCCCCTCAGCCCAGAGAAGGGTCCAATTAGGTCCCCGTTTCCCTGGGGCGACGTCAATTACCATAACTTCTTAATCAATGTCTTCATGGCTTCTGTTTCGTTGGGTAACCGTAGTTCGCCTTGTTTCTGCTATACAAATATGAATCTATTTTTCAAAAGTAAAGTTTGTTATAACCTTTGGTTCGTAATAGAAGTTGATGATGTCTGACAGAGACTGTAACACATATAGATACATACAAACACAATATACATACATACATACATACATACATACATACGTACATAAATACATACACACGTTTATATATATATGTGTGTGTGTTTGTGTTTATGTGTGTATGCACATTCAGGAGAGAGATCTTGCTTTGAAACGACATATCCACAATCTGAAAATAAGTTAGAACACGTTCAGCCTTCCACAGACTAAGATGTCATGAAAGCTCTGGGAACCAACAACTCAATTAGTCCTGTGGCCAACATCACTCAATAAAACTTGTGGCTCCCCAATTGCATTTGTGCCTTCCAGGAATGATTGATTGATTGAATGGCTTCCTGAGATTTATGATGGTTCGATTCACATCACGATTTAAAACAAAAAGGAATAAAGTAACTTGTGTGAATTGAGGTTTATTGGTCGTTAAGAATCTTTATAACGAGAGAGAGACAACAAAAAGTCGTTTTTTTGCAACCATCTCTATCTATCTGAATTTCATGTATTTCAGTCTCTGGTCAAACTGATATTTGAAATCGCTGACGAACACGAGTTTGATTAATCGAGAGTAACATCAGGAAAGCTCTGATTTACTCTATACTTACTCTAAATATCAGGTATAGCACAAGTTCGGTCGGTGCAGTTATTTCCCCTTTATGATTTTAAAGGGACTTGTTAGAGATACAACAACGCGATCTCTATGGAAGAATGAAATACATAGATACACAGATGGCTTGAAAAAAATATTTCTTTTGCCTGTGGAAAACAAACACTGAAAAATAATATTTTTACGTGTGGGATTTTGATTTAAATTGATATACAGAGAACTTATAACATGAATATATTATTTCAACTTAGAAAAAACTATATCAATGCAGAAATAGAACTGAGATGAAGTATAAACATAAAGGTTGATCATCTCAGAAACGATGCTACTGTCTGATGACTGCCTGAATTTCCTTTATGTTAAATCATTCTGTTTGAACTGATGAACGGAATAGAATAGAATCTACAATTTAAACCAAAGGCCAAACGCTGGGACCTATGAGGCCATTCAGAGCTGAAACGGAAACTGACTAGGAAGGCTTAAAAGGCGTAACAGGAGGAAAACCTTTTGCAGTTAGGAGAGGGTGGAAAGAAAGATGAAGAAAGAGAATATGAAAGGAGGTACAGTAAAAAGAATGAAAAGGGTTCCAGCTAGGGGCCATAGAAGGGATGCTGCAAAGAACCTTAAGTAATGCTTACAGTGTACCGCATGAGGTGCACTGACGGCACTACCCTCTTATATATATATATATATATTGAACAGAGAAAATTTCAATATTATTCCCTCCTTTAACATTAATACTCCTTAAGAACGGAATGAAATCAATGTCAATTCTTCCAAAAAGGCAAAATTATTTTTTCCATTCATGAAGTTACAATTGCCTAAAGAATCAAAATATTTATTATCGTTACTTAAAGGCCTGAATCTGATACATCTGTCCATTGACCTCAAATATGACATATTTCGGTACCTTCTTTTCCTTAGGATCAAACGAGGAGACTATTTCAGCTGCACAAACAACAAAGAAACAAACAAATATTACTTCGTTAGCAAACATTCCTTTCCCTTTGATCCAAATGTATTGCATGTTTTTATTCATTCGCGTTCAGCTGCTGGAAAATAATTTTGTTTTAATTGAAGGGCAACTTATTTCACAATGTCGATATTTAGATTCCTCTTCTGAATAATCTCCGACCTATTTACAATGTGGATGTTGAAGCTTTTAATGAAATTAAAGATTAATTTAAAAGTATACATAAACGCTTTCTTCTCATCATTCTTCTCTGGTCATTGTTGTCATGAATAAGCATTATTAAAATGAAAATTTCCCATACAAATTCTAGCAGCAAAAAGATCTATATATTTTTCCTCTGACGCTAAAAAAAATAAATAAATAAAAATACAAAACCACACAAAAATTCGCCCCCGCCAAACAATATTTGGACTATTTTCGATCTTGATTGCCAAAAATCCTGGACCCTCAGATAAGAAGGACAAACACTGAGTCAGAACCTTTTTCCTCAACGCTTGAGAATTACTCTTTCCTCTCCTCAAGTAAGGAAAAACATTTCCTCTCCTCCAGGTAAGGAAAAACGTTTCCTCTCCTCCAGGCGAGGAAAACAAAAAATTTCCATACGGAGGCCAACAGAAGCCAGAGACTAAGGCCCGCATCAAAAGCGGTTTATGGCAGATGTCGCAAATGGGAGAGAATGGGGGTTTCCACAAGAACAAGAATAAATTGACTTTTTTTTCTGATTGGCTTTCACATTTGCTGAAACTCTGTTTGAGGCCAACAGTAGACAGAGATCTGGGGATATAGAGTGGATATAAGTTTTAAGTTTGAAGTCTATCTGATGGATATTTTGACTTGGGGCAAGATTCAGAATCTCATCATTTATTCTTCATTTGGATCTGAGGCTTCGTAGTGACTAACGTATCCAAAAAAGTGTTAAGAAAATCAAGAAGCGTGGAGAGATTTGTGGCTTAAAATTAACTATTTTGGTAAGAGAGTGGAAGTGGATTCTACGTATTTTTAGAATATATATAAGGACTATCAGTGGATTTTATATGTATTCTGAGAGTATATAAAGAATGGCAGTGGATTTGACTGATTTTTAGAATTATTATGAAGAGTGACAGTTGATTCTACGTATTATTAGAATATATATAAGGAGTGACATTGGATTCTACATATTCTTAGAATGCATATGAATAATGGCAGTGGATTCTACGTATTCTTAGAATTCATATAAAAAGTGGCGGTGGGTAATTATTATAATCAGTAAATGAGATGTGATTGTACATCATCTCAGGAATACATTAAGAGGAAAAATAATTATTAATGAGTAAATGAGGCTGCAGTTCACAATTTCCGTTTCATACGAAAACAGGGAGAAAAGGCTCCACTGTAGCGACCTCTGACTTTTTGGGTCAAAAAGGGTCCCTCCACAATTAAGTACCTCGTTCAAAGTCTTCTTCAGCTGAGAATATTAGTTTGTACACATGCCTCTACATATAATTGCGTTCAGAATGACTATTGTTGTTTATATGTGAGCTTATACATTCAATTCATATGTAAACGCATCGAAACACAAATGGTGGTATGTCTTGTACACCAAGGGATCGTTCCCTTTGCTATTAATGTCTATAGCTTCACAAAAGTCAAGAAAATTGTGAATGATGTTTACTAGTTAATTACTAAAGAATCTTTAATAACATATAAAAAAATCATGATATCAATTGCAAAATCAAGATTAAAACCAGTAAAAAAACACGCCGAAGTTTCTTCGGAGCAATAGAGTTTCTGTACATCGTATAATGCTGTATGAAACTCTTGGCCGTGGCCCATGAAACTTTCAGCTACTGCCCGGTGGTGGCCTGTGTTACTGGTGTCTATAACGGTGCCAGAAGCACAATTTAAAATTTTAAACCTGAAATCAAATAAATACTACTGAGGAGGCTAGAGGGTGCTGCAATTTTGTATGTATTGTGATTGGAGGGTAGATGATCAACACACCAATTTGCAGCCCTCTAGCCTCAGTAGTCTAAGATCTGAGGGCGGACAGAAAAAGTGCGGACGGACAGACAAATATCCATCTCAATAGTTTTCTTTTACAGAAAACTAAAAATAAACTTTTCAGGATCAAGCTGATGTAAGGGACACTGTCACGTCGCCTTTTCTTCTTGCATTTCATCACTTCAGACGATTCTGGAATCCCGCCATGTCCGGGAATTATGATTCCCGCAGTTTGAGTTAACGAGACCAAGTCTCCGTGCTTTCATGGAATGGACGTGCATGTTAGGACACACACACACACACACATTATCCCTGGCTCTTCTCCCTCCAAACTTCTCTCGTGACACAGAATCTCAAAACATTATTCGGGGGTTTTTAAACCCGGGGGGGGTGAGAGACGGGGAAACCCCGTTTTTTGAAAAGAAGGAGAGAGATGCAAACTTTCGAGTGCATGTATTTTTGATTATGGCGATAATCGAGCGTTTTAGATGCGGGAACTAGGGAATTATTAATATTGCTGGCGTCTCTCTCTCTCTCGCTCTCTCTCTACTCGTTCTCTCTCTCTCTCTCTCTGAAAAGTGTATCTCATTCAGTAAAGTACAATACATATATGTAATTCCAACTTTGCACATTATCTCAAGTGCTGGAAAGCAGAGTAGTTTTCAAAGTGAGTTTTTTTTCGTAATATGTTAAAAGATTTACCGAGTCTTTTTAGATCCAGATCACTGCGGCATTTTGGATCAAAATATCTTTAAAATTGATCTTTCATTATAACTGAGAAACCAGATCCTATCACAAAATGTCAAGATTAAATTCTGTATATTGGTGTAACCGCCACTCCACCAGCAAGCAAACGGAGTAATAAGAACATTGCATCTCCTGTAGGGGAAACTGTTTGTTATAAATGACATGGTATTTAGGTGCATCCACATTACAATAAAGATGCCATAAGCATAAGTCGACAACTAATCGCCCACTAATCGCAAAACAGTAAAAACTAATCTACGACTTGTGGCATCCTCACCAGAGCTTCTTCATAAGGTAACCCACCATTTGCCAGAGATTCACCCTCCACTTACGATCGTTGACTTGTTTTTAACCTGTTGCTGATATGTAAGCGATAAGTTTCCGATTGTGTTTCTGACAAGTAGTATAGCAGTGTGGACGCAGCCTTTCTTTAAGCAATTAGAGAAAGACTCTCGGCGAATTGACAGCACTGAAGTATATCTTCGGAATAAAGTGATCTCTACGAAAGATGCTGATGTTTACAATGCAAGTATATAAAAGGTCCATTTGGGTTACATACTGCGACTGGAAAACAAGTCTTGAATATGTCATTATACATGTTACGATAAAATGATTATCCAAATGTAGCTTCAGAAAAAACCTTGTCAACAAATTTTTATGAAACATCCTCGGTAAGTTAAGTATGCCTTAGTTTAACCAGACCACTGAGCTGATTAACAGCTGCTAGGGCTATATTTTTTACGTGGCTAGGGAACCCAATTGGTTGCTTAGCAACGGGACCTACAGTTTATTGTGGGATCCGAACCACACCTGAATTAAATTCCTCTGATTGCGTACTGAGCTGCCGCGGGAAGCGAACTCGGGTTACCAGATCGATAGTCGAGTATGGAACCCATACGTCCAGTGAGGAACTTAATTCCCGCTAAGAACGTTATATGTGACTGTTTACCCAGTGCAGCTGTGCCCCAGTCACAAAACTCTTCTGTCGACCCGAAGGTGTTTTCGTAAACATTTCATCAACACAAAATGGCGGAACATGGAGGCCATAGTGGAAGTGCTCAGAGATTGATCATTAATGGACGTTGCAACTTCTATGATTATTGGATTGTAAATAAATAAAGCATGAGTTTAAATTACTGACTTTGAGAAGCACATTTATTTAATTCATCCGTCTTCATCTAGTCATTATGGATGACAGTTATTGAAAAACGAAGCTTAAGTCTGATGTGAAGATATTCACGTAAGAGAATCTTTTCTGTCTTTCTGTCTTACGATTCATGAAATTTCTAGTCCTTTTTCTTGAGGTGTTATTTCCTTTATCCGATTATTAATAATTGCTGATGGGAAGTTATTCATTCACGTAATATTATCATTGTGAACTTATAACCATATTCCTCAAATATTAGATATCTCTTTTTATTGTTTCTTGCTTTTTTTTCAAAATCAAACTGACTTCCTCTTTCTTCCTTAATGAAAGGAGGCTAAAACCCACTACATTCCCCATTACAGTTTTACAACAATTCAATCTTAACCAGTCACAATATAAGCTCCCATAACTGTCTAACATGGGAACGCACAATTGTGCCTCTGTAAAGGTTGTTGGGCAAAGGCTTCTCCCCCTTGGGGGCCATATACTATAAATTACATCCTAATTCACTGCTCGCTTTAATATCTCCCTTCTATATCACAAGACCCGACGCCAACAGCTGCACTTTCCATTATTTCAACCTTGGCCTGAGATAAGATGTGGAGGGCGTAGTGTAGGGAGCCTGGTGTGGACCTACGGACAAAGTATTATAGGGCGTCTATAATACTTTGTCGTGTTTGCATGTCGTGTGTGTATGCGTGTGTATTTGTGTGTTTTTTATGAAATCAAAACTTTGAAACGAAAATTCTGTAGAACTATTTGTTGAGAATGATGTCTTCAGACACCAGTTACAGACATCAGAACAAAAAAAATTATTATTGATTGAAAGTTAATCTATCATTCTCGAAAACCACGTGTCTCCATTAAATGGAAATCAAGTCACGTAATAAGTAAGTTTACGTGAAATAAAATTATTATCTAATGAATAAATCAAAGGGGTTAGTTCATATAAATTCTACAGTCTGTTGGTAAGAACGTATTTGATGTAATTTCCAGTTACTGATGTCAAAATGTTAAATCTGTTTACGTGTAGTGCAAATATCACAGAGCATGCAAATTGATTCCTCCAAGCCTTTCATACCTTTACTTAAAAAGCTTTTAGAGTCTTTTAAGAGAAGAGCTGCTTTGTTTTATCAGAATTCATTTCAACTGAAAAATAAATAAAATTAAATGTTTAGTTTCTATGTATGAGTTTTCTGATATAATGGCGACATTGGAATCATTTCCAGTTAGTTTAGAATATTGTGTCTTGCTAAAGATATTCTAAAGAACCTCGTTTGCCAAACAAACGATATTTAGTTTATTATAGATATTGCATGGTATACTTATATTGATCATATTCTTTTTTCAATAGCAAAGACGTTTAAAGTCTCATTTATAGTTGTTCTCACAACAGGAATTTTTTCACCTTAATTATAACAGTCATTCAAGTATATCATTTACATTTAACACGCGTTTTTAGTCCTAATTTTATGATAAATGAATGTGGTTAACCTTTTTTGATATGGACATATATTGCGTGGTGTTCTTGTTCTTATGCTAAAAAATAATAATTTTACTTGTATCAATACTATTTTAATTCAAACCGTTTGCATCTGCAAAGTTCTCATGATGATGCTTGTGGAAGTCTTCTAAACAACAATAAACACCTTTATGGGAAACACGTGTCGTGACTTCATCTTTTTATCCAAACTTTTCCTCTGTATTCAGTGGAATTAACATAAAATGCAAAGCAGCTCTCCAGCGCTTTCCTGAGTCAACAGAAAGGAATGAAATGTGCTTTTTCCTTTATGGACAAAAGGCAGAGAGAGAGAGAGAGAGAGAGAGAGAGAGAGAGAGAGAGAGAGAGAGAGAGAGAGAGATCATAAAAGGTTTAATAAGATTGAGTCAACTTGCTTTTCTGTTTGTCTTTCAAAGCAGAGGGTTTTCTAGGGTAATACTGTTTGAATAAGAGATAGGAATGAGACTTTTCATTTCTTTAGCTGAAAGTAGATATTCAGCCTTCCTAGCGTATCCACAGAAATAATATTCCACTACCTAGGCGAAATATGACAAATAAAGATATCAAAAGGCATTTTTCCAGGCTTTGTTTGTTACCACTTTGTATATTTTTCAAACCTGAGACAATAATTTAGCAACACTTTTATAATTAGACGAATATTGACGCTGACAAGAATCGCCATTGGCAATTATTCCGTCCCATGAAAACCTTTTGAATTGTTTTATTATTTCCTCTTTCATTTTAAAATCCCTGTCCACGTAGGGGCCAGAAGAGGAATCTAATGAAAAACATTAAACTTGAAGTGAAGGCGATCATATTGTCTGTCATTCATGAAGTAGCGAATAGAATTGAAAAGAACAGAATACAGAATATAGGCCATAGGCCAAGAGATGGGACCTACGAGGTCATTCAGTGCTGAAGTGGAAATTGACAGTAGGAAAGTTTTGAAAAGCTGAACAGGAGGAAAACCTTTTGCAGTTGCACTATGAATCAATTCTTAGGAGAGGGTTGAGGAAAGGCAGATGGAAGAAAGATATTATGAACGGAGGTACAGTAAAGCGAGGTCGTCAGGTGAAATGCATCGACGAATGTCCCCGATGACTGAAGGGATTAATATCATCCAGCAGATCAAAGGAACCGAATTCGTCCCATTTCCTTCATGGCCGATATTTCGATGTCGGTCATCTGCCCAAAAGGGGAAACCGAATTAGCCACTTTATGTTGTACCTTCACCAAACGAGAACCCTGACATCGGTAATGACTCGGTTTCAAGGTGAAGACTCAATTCCCAAGGTAATGACTCAATTCCCAAAGTAATGATTCAATTACCAAGGTAACGATTCAATTCCCAAGGTAATGATTCAATTCCCAAGGTAATGATTCAATTCCCAAGGTAATGATTCAATTACCAAGGCAATGATTCAATTCCCAAGGTAATGATTCAGTTCCCACTATGATGACTCAGTTCCCAAGGTAAATGTTTCAATTCCAAGGGAAGACTCAATTACAAAGGTAACGACCCACTACCCAGGTGATGACTCTGTTTTCCAAGATAACGACTAAGAATCGAAGTGAGTCGTTCATTGCTGCACTTAGGGAGGGAAAATGAAATCCATAGGCCTATTCAGGTGGTGGGAGGGACGGATGTAAGGTGGAGGAATTTTTGGATGTATTTGACAAGAGGGTTCATCCATTCCGTCGTTAAGGTCTTCAAGAATGAAAGTGATTATCGCGCATTTTGTGTTTTTCTTGAACTGAGTCTTTCCTGATACAGTTCGGACGTTGTTTTGCTTTGTAACTTCATCATAATATGTCCAATTCTGAATTTATCTTTATTTCCAGTTTGCCATCTCTATACGCTTCACTGATCATGATAGGATCTATCACTCCTCGCTCTAACCTTTTAGAGAGAGAGAGAGAGAGAGAGAGAGAGAGAGAGAGAGAGAGAGAGAGAGAGAGAGAGAAAATCGCCAGCATCAGAATATCTGCCTTTACCCTAAATGAAAATCATGACTGGAACCCCAACTGCATTCCGTCAGGATTCCGCGGAACCATTTTCACGGTGTAGGTTCTTCTCTCTTTCAGTGAGGTCCCTTTTTTTTTATTTAATTTTTTAACAGTCATCCGGCAAATCCAGCGGAGTCACTTTTATGCAAGAATTAATATTCCGCTCAGTCACTCAATCGTTTGAGTTCAGCTTTGTGGTCGGTTGTAAAATATTGTAATAGTTATGCATGTATGTATGTATGTGATGTATGTATGTATGGTGTTTTGAAAAAAAATACACATAAAAATAACTATTTACACGACAAAAACCAAATAATTCGAACGAAAAATTTCTGTATTTCTGACCACTGGTGAATATGTGAAATTAGTGGTCAAGAATAGTACAGGAGTCTGTTATTTGAAAATAATTTGTTTTGTCGAATAACCTCATAAAACACTGTAAGATTACAGTAAAATACACTTATGTATCTATGGATGAATGTATGAATGTATATAATCATCGAGAAACGAAGAAACAACGCAGCATCTGCAACAACAACAGAGAAACAACATATCAGAATTGCAAGGTCGCTTTGGATGGTTCTCGGGAACTCCAGCATCCAATAATGATCTCGTATTGACAATCTCATGTCATCTGCATATGACTGAGGCATCTACACAGATGCCAACTGACAGAGAGAGAGAGAGAGAGAGAGAGAGAGAGAGAGAGAGAGAGAGAGAGAGAGAGAGAGAGAGAGAGAGAGAGAGAGAGAGAGAATCCCATTGGGAGGAAGATTCAATCCTCGGAATAATTTGCGTCGAGTTAATGTTTACATTTTACCTACTCTTTGTTGCTCTGCTATGACACAGGGGCTGTTGCTTGCCTGCAGAGTTGATGGTCTGTTATATTTACCCCCATACGAATTGTGGTAATGATAATGATACAAGTAATAGTAATAATAACAATAATATTATGCAGTCGATAATATTTCGAATACCGTCTAACTATACATGCATGAACGAAGGCGTCAACATAAAACACCAGAAATATTTCCAGAGAACTTTTATATCACGAAGCGAATTGAATTAAAGTCAGAGCCGACGATGCTTTAGCGCTGTATCTATATTCTAAACAGATTCCCATCAGAGGCAATACACTGGAACAGTTACCGCTGGGAATTCATTCCCGAATGTCACGATGGTTGAATGTTATCACGGACAGAAGATTCCGGGTGGAATAAGTGACTCAAGAATTTATTCCAGTAATTCCTGATTCCTGATTGATTAATGGAAATTTGACTACAAAACCGAGCACTGAAGGGGCTCTTCCAGCCATTTCATTCTTCAGATATTGAAAAGAAGGAGTTGGAGTGTTTGGACAGCAATATGGAACAGAGAATAGAATAGAAAATAGAATTCAGGCCAAAGGCCAAGTACTGGCACCAATGAGGTCATTCAGCTCTGAAGCGGATATTGAGAGTAAAAAGGTCTGAAAGGCGTAACAGAAGGAAAACCTTTAGCAATTGCACTATGAAATCAATGGTTAAGAGAGGGTTGAGGAAAGTAAGATGGAAGAAATAGAATATGAACGGAGGTGCAGTGAATGGAATGAAAGACGTTGCAGCTAGGGGCCGAAGGGACGCTGTAGACTACCTTTAGTAATGCTTACAGTGCACCACGTAAGGTGCACTGGCAGCAGTTCCCCCACCTAAGGGGCAGTGATTCCTGATGTAATTTAGTTTGATTTCTTTATAAATAATGAATAACAAATTGTTATTAAAAAGGAAATTACAATTAAAAATAACATAAAACTTGGAAAATCAATATTAAAATAAAGGTGAAAAATATAATTACAATTAAAAATCTAAGTAAAATGAAAATTTAAATTGTGAATAAAAATAAAGATAAAACTTTAAAATTTAAAGTTGAAGTAAAAATATAAAATAAATAAAATGTTCGTCGTCATTTCCTATTCACTAAGACTAACTTTCCTTAAAGAATATCAATAAAAGCCCAAGTTTACACCAGAATAAAATACAAAACAAATTGAAAATAAATTTTCAGGACAATTGAAATCGTATGAATAAATTCATCCCATTCTAACAATCAGCGGCAGCAGAGGAAGCAATTGCAAGGCATACGTGTTTATGTATGCACTGCCTACATAAACACGTCCTCAACAAAAGACATCCCCCAGGGACACAGGGGTTTATGATATCCCATGCCAGGACTGTGACTAATCTTACATCGGATTTACAGGTAAATCACTTCCCCAGAGATTAATGCAACACAAACGGTCAGTTAGGTATGGACAACAGAACTCGGCTATTTTCAACCATATAGAAGGAACATAACCATAGAATAAACTGGAATTTTTCACGTATAATTTATAGCAGCAAATGGCGGTACAAGAGTCAAATGATGGAATCAGCCTTAATCAAAGAGAGGCAGGTAATGAACATCTCAAAAGAAGCATGGGATTCAGATGTGATCGACAAGATTTTCATTCAACAACGCTTAAGGAGATTAAAGGAAGATTATCAGCGCGGGTGACTTAACAAATTGGCTTACCTGTGGAAGGAGGTCCTGGTATAAATACCACCTTTTCTGTAAACTTTTTTCATTCATCTATCTGAAGAGAGAGACAGCAGTCTCTGAAATATAGTATTTTTTTCTCTATTTTGGTGTTTTTATGGGCTCCTTTTATTATATATATATATAAATATATAATATATATATATATATATATATATTATATATATATATATATATATATATATATATATATATATATATATATATATATATATATATATATATATATATAACCCGAAATACCTGGAGAGAGAGGGAAGAGATCCCACAAAAAAAAAAATTCCCACTTCGTCGTTCAGCCCCAGAGAGAATTCTCTCTCTCTCTCTCTCTCTCTCCCTCTCTCTCTCTCTCTCTCTCTCTCTCTCGGGCAAAATCGCCTGTTACAATATCAATGTTAATTCTGGAACAAAAGTCAATTCCAGATTTGTGGGATAACAGCTAAAAATGCTTGAAGAGAAAATGCAAAAAAAAAAAAAAAAAAAAAAAAAAAAAAATAGGGGTTTTTATCTGAAAAATATAAGAGTGCCTCTCCAAATATTCGGATCCGATAACCGCCAACAAATCTGGGGATTATTCCGGTTGTTGTCTCTTCTCTATGAAATAAAGCTTGGGAATGATAAAAGCGAATATCAAAAAGAGCTTAATTGATCCATTTCTGGAATGATCAGGAGAGAGAGAGAGAGAGAGAGAGAGAGAGAGAGAGAGAGAGAGAGAGAGAGTTGAAAATAACCGCAAATCCCACTTTTCATGAAAAGAGAAACCTTCATTCAGTGTCGGAGGCATTCAAGAAACACCGCTGCATATTTTCTCACTTCCTGACACTGACTGACAACCAGACTGCCGGCTGAATTAAAAAAAAACTAAGAACTTCCTTTAGAAATAAGATTTATGCATCTGCAGTGAGAGAGAGAGAGAGAAAGAGAGATGTTTTACTTTCCTCTTGTCTTTTCTATAAACTCCTTCTGTCTCTGTCTCGTCTCTGTCTCTTTCTGCCTCTATTCAAGAGTATCCATTGCTGCAATAGACGAGCTTCATATATAATAATAATAATTTATTTATTGGCTGTTGCCAAACCTCACGGAGAGAGAAAGAGAATCAATATACAATTCATCATAGATGAAACGAACTAGAATCTCTCTCTCTCTCTCTCTCTCTCTCTCTCTCTCTCTCTCTCTCTCTCTCTCTCAGTAGATTGGTAGATAGATAATGAACTTCGTAAAATTTTAGAAAGGTCTTGAGGACATCGAGAAGAACGTAACTTCAAACTTCAGTGGCAAATAACAGTGATGGATCACACTCAGATTTTCTACCACGTTAAATGTAATCACCAATTACATTTTGAGTGTTGAATGAACAAATTACCTTCATTAGCAATCAATTCCAACACTTCTCTTTCTCCTGATATAAATATTAAGGTTAATTAGTCAATCAGCAACCCATAATATGTGAATACCTTCCTAGTGACATCAAACGCGTCCATTCGTTCCTTAATGGAGAACATCTGATGTCTTGAAATACTTCAGCATAATTCTCATCTAAATATTCAAGAGTGAATTGTTATTCATTGTTTACGTAATGTATGAAATGGCGTTTAATATTTTCCCACTATGTATATTACCACTACCATTTCCTTCTCCCTCATAAATCCCATCATGGAATGTAGTACCATTCCCCATCTGCCTTCCGGTTCAGTTCAAGTGGAATTGATTATGGTTCGGTCGTAAATTTTGGTTATAAATCTGACTACGATTGAAATTGAAATTCATGTTAGTGATGCGTCAAAAATAGCCGAGACCTGTGAGATAAACAGGGTGAAATATATTCATGTGAACGTAAATATATTGGGGAAGGAAATGCGATTACTCAGGGGAAAATATCGCAGTACTATTTTCGCTAATGACATACAATCCCTTAAGTAATTATTGAAGTTATTCTTAGATTATATTCGAGAGGAATTTTATTATTATTATTATTATTATTATTATTATTATTATTATTATTATTGACACTAAAAGCTTGTTAACTTGATTACCAATCTTCATTAACTTGAAATTTTAGAGGTTGAAAGAAAGGAAAACAGAAGATATTAACCAATCAATTAACCGATATCCCAGTGGCAAAGAATAATTCTGGTTGATAATAGTTCATCTCAGGGAATAATCTGATCTCTTCTAAAACCTTGATTTATTTGATGCCCCATAAGTTAATATTTATAGAAATACTGATATTTCTTTTTATTGTATAATTAATATTGAGAAAGCTGCTATATATATCTCATGAACTCTGGGATTCTCTCCTTTCCCCCTGTTTTTAGATCACCACATGATTCTGATTTCCTCTTTCAATAAGTGTTTATGTTGTCAGCTGGCAGCAAACTGATATTTTCATTTGTTCAGGAAAACCTTCATTTGGGAATTTTAGAAAAAAAATTTAATTTTCTTTTACTCATCTGCTGTGGAAATTGGACCAGAAAATATATTTGTAAAAAAAAAAAATGAAAAAAAATAAAAAAAAAAGGCTTTAAAGACCCGTTCGGTCATTGGAATTAGAATATAGAATTTAAGTCAAAGATCAAGCGCTGGGATCTATGAGGTTAATCACCACTGAAAGGGAAATTGAGAGTAAGAAGGTGTAACAGGAGGAAACCCTTTTACAGTAGCAATATGGAAACATATTTAGGCGAGGGTTGCGGAGAGCAAGATGGGAGAAAGATAATAAAAACGGAGGTACAGTAAAAGGAATGAAAGGGGTTACAGCTAGGGCACATGGAATGAACGCTACAAAGAACCTCAAGTAAGGCCTTACAGTGCACCGCATGAGGTGCTCAGACGGCGCTAACCCTGTAAATGAAACGATATTTTGGTAGAACTCCGATAATTACATCAAATGTCAGTTTATCGTAACAAAATAAAAATATTTTCGAAATCATTCCCTTGTTTTGTTGATTATCCAATTTGTTTTTTTTCACTGAGTAAGTTTGGAATTCTTTGCCTCTGAAATAATCCGTGAAATGAAAGAGCTCCAAAGAGAATCCTCGGGAATCCCTCAGGGATAATCTTGGCTTTCCTGAAAGAAGGATTTGTGTCCTTCTAGGATTTGCTCTCATGGAGCAGGAATATGACTACAAGAGAGAGAGAGAAGAGAGAGAGAGTCGGGGGGGAGGGGGGGGGGAGGGGGGGGCGGATTTTAAGTCCTACTTGTGTCCCGCAAATTCCACCCGAATTAACAAAATTTGAAATTTTAATTACTTTGGGGAATTCTAATTATGTTCGGAGTTCTTCTCTCAGTTCCTTCTTCTATGTATATTTGTATGTATGTATGATATATATATATATATATATATATTATATATATATATATATATATATATATATATATATATATAACCTAGCCACCACCTGGGGGGGCAACCAAGTCCTTATGGGTGCCGGGTCCCAAGCCCGGATAAATAGGGAGGGTTGGTGTCAGGAAGGGCATCCGGCT
>NC_061095.1:53724363-53759363 GCF_015104395.2 Macrobrachium nipponense | reverse complement strand
GATTCTCGTCCTGCTAGGAAATTCGCAATGTCGGGATTAAATTGCTCCATATTAAAAGAATCCTCAGTGATATCAATAAACGTTTAATTGCAAGAGATAAAACCAAAGACTTTCGAATCCCTGGACGGTGCTCCTCCTCAGTTCAGGTGTTCCAAGGTCTTTTTTTATCTTTTACAAACAATTTATTGATATATATTGTGTATATTACATGTACATATATAAATATGCATACACACGAGATTGAGGTGATACGTTTCCTATTACTGCAAAATAGTAAATAAAAACATTAGACAATTAAACATATTTCATTCTTCTAACGAGCAATGCCACAGAAACCTGGAAAAGCCACTTGCTCTCTCTCTCTCTCTCTCTCTCTCTCTCTCTCTCTCTCTCTCCGTGAGAGTAACAGCACCATTACCGTCTGATTTTTCCTGAGTACAATCGAATACTTCAGTACAACGACAGCCATTACTCGATAATTAGAATTTGTAATGTCTTCCAGTAAAGTAAGAAGTTCCACAACACTAATTCCAGTCTCATGACTTTCTGGAATCGTATCGAAGACTTTGGTGTTGTAAGGAGTTTGAGGATAAATGTTCTTGCAGAGTTCTTTTTCTTCAATCAGTACTACAATGTTTCTGAGAAACTCAGGTTTTAATAATTACTGAAATCAGATATTGCGGTTGCAGTCTCGAGCGAGAAGTGTTAAGGATCCAGATCTTTTTGGAAAGGGATTTATTTGCAACACTATTATTTCCTGAGACCTTATCTCTCACTCTCTCTCTCTCTCTCTCAACTGAGTTACCAGTGTGTGTCTACAGACAGGCCCCACACCCCCCATAGAAGAAAGAGAGCCGCAAAAACGATAGAAGCGACTGAGCACAAATTCGGGAGACAGGACTGGGCAGGAAACAGACTCCTATTTCGTTGCGATACAAAGACTGAAGTCCCCTCCTCCTCCTCCTTTGTATTTGATTTTTGGTGTAATTTAACGAAGCATACGCTATATAATAATAGAATAAAATACACACAACTACACCTTTAAATTGCATATATATAATATATTATGTATATATCTATCATATATATATATTATATATATATATATATATATATGTGTGTGTGTGTGTGTGTGCGTGTGTGTGTGTGTGTGTATGCATATATATGGTTATATATATATAATATATATATATATATATTATATATAAATATAAATATTATATAAAATATATAATTATATATGGTATATATATATATATATATATATATATATATATATATAATAAAAATATATAAATATATATATATAAATAGTATATATATATATATATATATATATATATATATATATATATTATATATATATATATAATACCATTGATTATAACATCAAGTAAAGTCCAGTATTTATAAAATCCGTACATCCCTCAACATTTTCATTTAAGTGTTCGAAATTCGGTTCCTTGTGATACTCGGAGATTCAGTTCTGTTCTCCTGAATGGCTTTTGATGTTGCGTTATCCACTCTCTCTCTCTCTCTCTCTCTCTCTCTCTCTCTCTCTCTCTCTCTCTGTGCGTGTGTGTGTGTAACTGAGAGAGATAGAATATTTAGTCTCTTCCCCAGCAAAAGCAAACACTCTCTAATTATCCGTGAACGAAGGCACAATTTGCATTCCACCTAATTAATTAACAGTAGACGTTGTGTCCCGCCCTTATCATAAGAAGGCGCCTCTTGTAATGTCCTCCTCCTCTCCAGTCACTTCCTTTCCTCAGTCTGGGTCGTTTTCAAACTCTTACTTATTAACCTTTCGTTTAATTGATTATTATTATTGTCAGGTAAATGTATGGAATGAAGACTAGCTTCTGTATTTCTGCTTAGAATCTTGTATTCCCTTTCTTCGATTTAATATAAGTTGTTGATTGTTTGGAATTTAGGCTTACTGATGTACCATAACGTAGAATTGTAATTTTGCAAATGAGTGAATGAAACTTATTTATGAACTTTGGTCAAATTTACATTTGCCTTTTCTTCACCGAGGTTCAATACGAAGGAGGGAAATGATGACATCAATATAGCGAATACGTTAAAGCAGGAAATCTCCTCAAAAGAGACACCAGACCATATCGTTATTTGCTTCAGAAAGAAAGTGACTAATTCTTCTGCCCTTTTCCTCTTTGTACTTATTGACCTTCCAGGGAAAGTTAGCACCACAAGTTGCAGGCTTAAGGAAGCTAATAGGGTCTTGGTAAACCGTTTTAAGATAAATATTTTACCAGAACTTTTTAATATTCTATATATGTTTTTTTTTTCCTAGAAAATAGTTACTACTTCGATATGGTGAGCTGTTTTCAAATCGATGTCTCTATTGTGAAACTAAATATGCAAACTAGTCGATGATGACTATATTTATCGGAATCCCAGGCCGTAATATTTTACAATTAAGAAACGAACATATGATAAACGCCAGCATCATCATTCCAAAACGGACACATTTAGTGGTCCTTATAAGCGAGCCTAAAGATTTGCTATCATAATAATATTCAAAAGAGACGAAATAGAAAGGCAAAACCACCTGATACATCTATATACACCCGTCCCCTGCATCTGTAACAGATCCACAACATTTAACGACGTAGTAAAAGGCGAAAGGAATAAAAGGTAAAAGGAATAAAAGCCGAAAGGAATAACGGAGGCTATCCGAAGGTAATCTGGAGTTGTGCTTATTCTAAGGACCAGCAATAAACAGCGAAATATCCCCAATAAAGAACAACAATTAAGGGAAATAATTCATGATATCAGCTTTCTATTCCCTGATCAACTATTCTTCATGAATATGAGGTTCTAGACTTTTCTCTTGATTGAGGTGTGGCAAGAATCTGATTGAAAAATGAGCTTAGGAGATGGTATGAATCAGTTGCTTTAGAGAAATAGATATATAATAGTTTAGACATAACGAGAGTTCCACGATGAAGTGTACAGAGGGACAATAAATATGAATAAATTCTCAGACAAACAAGAAGTATGCTTACTATTATGCACTTAACTAAATTGCTGGACAGTGACTGGTTTGCTATGACAGCAGGTGTGAGACAGGTAAAAGAAAAGCTTTATGTTTTAAAATTCAATTCATGATAGAATCTTATAATAAAGTCGATAGAGAGGGAATAAGGATGTGTTAAGCGTGTATAGAAGATAAAATGCAAATGTGTTTTAAAGTTATGTAACACGCAACGCGCTGTAGATTATGTAAACGGAGAGTGACTGGTTTGCTGAAAAAGTGTCTCCATGATTGTCCAATGTCATTATGAATGTAGAAACGCAGGTGACCAAGGATGTAGATCCAAAGGTGGGGATATGTCAATGAATGATGGATGGACTGTGGAATGACTGATGAAGGTGATACACGACTGATTGGGGACAGTGAGGAAGAACTGCACAATCCGGTGGGAGTCTGACAGGTTCTGCTGCTGCAGGAGTAAGAATAACATTCTGAGGTAAATGGAAATTAGGGCTGTGTGTGTATATATATATATATATATATAAGATATATATATATATCTATATATATATATATATATATATATATAGGGTATATATATATTAGAAAAGAGATAGAGAGAGAGAGAGAAAGAGAGAGAGAGAGAGAAAAGAGAGAGAAGAGAGAGAGAGAGAAGATATATATATATATATATATATATATATATTAATGTAGATAATATGTATATAATTATATATATATCTTTAATATATATATAATTCTATATCTATCTAATGATATATTTATTATATTATCTATATAGTATATTTCTATATATTATCTATATCGTATATATTTATATAGCTTATAATTAGATATTTATATGCTATATAATATCTATCTATATATTATATAAGATATATATCTATATATATCTAAGATTTATATTTATAATTATAATAATATATATTTATAAATTTAGATATGTATATAATATATATCTAATAGATAAGAATCTTAATCTATATATATATATATATTATATCTTATAGATACATATATACATATATCTATATATAATTCTAATATATAATAAATTTATATAGATATTGTCTATATATTATAATATATATCTATCTAAATTTATAATAATTACAAATATATACATAGATATATAGATATATATATAATATATATACATATTATATTGTATATAAATATAATATATATCTGTATATATGATAATTATTTTAATATATATATATATATAATATATATCTATATATATTAGATTATCTATATATTCTATAATCTACCTAAATCTATATATATATATTATAATATATATATTATATAACATATATATATATATATATATATATATATATATATCTATATATAATATAATCTATAAATATTATAGATTTTAGATCTATATTATATATATTATATATAATATATAAATATATAATATATCTATATATATATAATATATAATATTATATTATCTATATATTTAATATATATCTATATATCTAATATTGTAATATATATATATAATAATATATATATATATTATCTAATATATTTAATATATATATATCTATATATATACTAGATATATATATATATTATATATATATATATATATATATATAACTATATATATCTATATATATATATCTCTATATATTTGGATATATATATATATATCATATATCTATATATATATATATAATATATATATATATACTGTATATATAATATATATATATATCTATATATCCTATATTATATATATCTATATATATATATATCTATATCCAATATATAGATCTAGATATCATATTCTATATATATATATATATCTTATATATATATCTATAGTATATATATCTATATATATCTATATGATACTATCTATATAAATTATTATATCCGTATATATATATATATCTTATTATAATATTCATGATATATATCTATAGTTATTATATTATAATATCTATATATCTAATATACCTCATATATTATCTATATATATATAAATATCATATATATATTATTAATCATTCTCTATATATATCTATATATATATAACGGATATATATATATACGATATATATATCTCATATATATATATATATATATATAGTAATATATATAATGCGAGAATAAATTAATACGATTAAAAGGTGATTAATATCGAAATCCATGTAATGAGAGAGAACTCCATTTCAATTAGAATTTCGAGGAGTCACACATAAATATATATATAATAGTTGCAGTATTTGAACTAACTCTAATTCAATTCGACACGAATGTGATGATATGTTTACAATGGTATATAAATCAATTCTGATAAAGGAACGATAACTGTTAGTATCATTTGAGCAACAGAGGACGAACGTATACCATGGAATATATTATTATTGTAATGATTCACAAACACAAAACATACACTAAGCACGACCTTGAACATAAGGAGAAGGTAACAGTGAAACAGTTAACAGAATATAAAGAGAGAGAGAGAGAGAGAGAGAGAGAGAGAGAGAGAGAACGTTTAAAGTTTAATGAGCGAGGCACCATTGGCACGTCCTTGAGTGCAGAGAAAAAGCGAACTTTTCTCAGGGGAAAGTGACGAGGCTCCTTTCCCCGAGGCTATAAATCTCCTTTAGTAAAGGGGGAACATTTCTGCAGAGAGAGAGAGAGAGAAAGAGAGAGGAAAGAGAGAGAGAGAGAGAAACTATCCTGTTCGCTTGTTAACCTATGATGAATTGTATCTTTATTCTCCTTCCACCCTCGTGAGGTTTGGAAATTGGCCGAATATATCTCAATATATTGAGTTTCATATTTCGCAGCAATGGATATATTTCAAAGAGAGACAGAAAGAGCCACAGAGGAAGGAATCTGCTGGAATGTGCAGGAGGAGGAAAGCTCAGTGGTGTCCTTTTTCATATTAGAAAACTTTCGCTTTGTTCTTAAAAAAAAAAAAAAAAAAAAACACACACACACAACACGATTGGAATCTTCATTTCGACTTTAACCATCAAGGTCCCTAATTTACACTTTCAAGAAGGTTATCTTTTGAATTGTGCACAAAAGGCTCTCCAAAGACTTTTTTCTAACTTTCATCACCCTGAATTTAGATATCCTTTTGAGAAACGTATCAGTGAATCGTAGGATATCCTCTTAAAAAAGTCCCTCAAAGGAGAGATAGAAGATGGTTCTCAGCCTCAGGTCAGATTTCTTCATCAGGAATCGACTAAGAAATGAAAATGTATCAAACGATTTGAAGGTAATTTATACTTTCATTTGATGAATGATACCACCCCCACCTCACCCTCCTCTCTCTCTCTCTCTCTCTCTCTCTCTCTCTCTCTCTCTCTCTCTCTCTCTCTCTCTCAGAATGGACAAAAATAGAAGATGATAAAGGCAGCAGCTAAGTAAAGCCTAGAAAAATATAAATTGAGGAAAAAAAAACAAAACTTATGGGTAAATAAAAGTAACGTCAGATTTGCACTGGGGTTTTTTGACATAAATTACAGCTGTTCATTCCGTTCTGGTGTAAGTTATTTGCTTATATGGTAATCCTGCAGCCATGTGCGAGTTGGATGCGAAATATAACCCTCATTCCCCGAGAACGATGCCATACATATACATTTTTAAACAAGATAACAAAACCCACCGAAGAGTTTAGTCATGTAACAAACCCAAATCTTGTAGTTTTTGCGTTTAGGAGTTTGGTATTTGCATTTGCAGATAGATTCGTCATTTATTTAAATCTATTTCCGTGTAAATTAGAATAGATATTGCTACAGTCTCTCAAATAATAATCAATAAAAAAAATTCTGACTAGGATCCGCAACTGCGCCTTGATTGACGGTTTGGGAATTACGGAAAGAAAATGAAAATGACTTATCCGTTCAGCCATCGACAGAGATTCAAGTCGACTTCGAATCTACCAAACAAATTACCCGTCGAAGCCCAGGAACAGATTTCCTTTCAGAAACCCTCAAGTTTCCTTTTGATCACAAAACCCTCATAAAAAGTCCTTAGGACCTCTTCAGGAGAGACTCTTCACGACCTCCATATCCTGAGACTTTTTTTTTATTCCTTGCAGGACCTGAGGACAGGACACCAGGAATTTTGATATTCTTTATTACTTGTTTTTATTCTTTCATTGCTGTGTTTGGTATTATTTAATTAACTAGGACATACACAACACATACACTATACACACACACACACACACACACACACACACACACATATATATATATATATATATATATATATATATATATATATATATATATATATATATATATATATATATGTGACTATCGCTATATAATGCCTATATATCCCCACAAAAAGAATTACAGCTAATAACCTATGATATCATAACTGGAAGCCTTTGTTTTTTTTAAAACGATCTTTCCCATTATGTTTAGATTCAAAGAACTCGTGAGTGTATCGTAATTTCTTTACTATTGTTGACGTATAGCCACCACAGAGAGAGAGAGAGAGAGAGGAGAGAGAAGAGAGAGAGAGAGAGAGAGAGACCCACCAACCCACAAACCAACTGAATACTAAAACGAAAAATGAACAAACCTCACATAACATTATCTGGGGAGTTTTGTGATTTGTGAGGGAGTAGTCCCTGTAGTACCAACTGAGCCGAGAGCTGACCTCAGCATGGATAGGGCGATGGAAAGACCCTTAAGTTTATGCCTTACCTACAGTGCACCATGTGAAGGGCACTGTTATCACTGTGCCCACCACCCCCCACCCCCCACCCATGAAATTTGGAACTAAGCGATTGAGGTTTAGACTCAATAATAAGAAGAAAAAGACTGAAATGGGGAAATTAAATTATAAATAAATAGTATGAAGAAGATTTGTTTAAGAGGAATGCAAAATTAGATGACTTTCATCAAAGCGTTATCATCCTTTATTATTTATTATTATTATTATTATTATTATTATTATTATTATTATTATTATTAGTTATTATTATTATTATGCTCTATCACAGTCCTCCAATTCGACTGGGTGGTATTATAGTGTGGGTTTCCGGGTTGCATCCTGCCTCCCTTAGGAGTCCATCACTCTCCTTACTATGTGTGCCGTTTCTAGGATCACTCTTCTGCATGAGTCCTGGAGCTACTTCAGCCTCTAGTTTTTTCTAGATTCCATTCAGGGATTCTTGGGATCGTGCCTAGTGCTCCTATGATTATGGGTACGATTTCGACTGGCATATCCCATATTCCTTCTTATTTCTATTTTCAGGTCTTGATACTTATCCATTTTTTTCCCTCTCTTTCTCTTCAACTTTGGTGTCCCATGGTATTGAGACATCAATGAGTGATACTTTCTTCTTGACTTTGTCAATCAACGTCACGTCTGGTCTGCTTTGCACGTGATCACCCTATCTTGTCCCTGATGCCAGAGTCCCAGAGGATCTTTGCCTGATCGTTTTCTATCACTCCCTCAGGTTGGTGCTCGTACCACTTATTACTGCAAGGTAGCTGATGTTTCTTGCACAGGCTCCAGTGGAGGGCTTTTTGCCACTGAATCATGCCCTCTTTTTGTACTGGTTCTGTGCAAGTGCCGGGCATTTTCGCTTGCTATGTGGTTTATGGTTTCATTTTTCGTATTGCACTTCCTACATATGGGGAGAGATGTTATTTCCGTCATCGTTCTTTGAACATATCTGGTTCTTAGGGCCTGATCTTGCGCCGCTGTTATCATTCCTTCAGTTTTTCCTTCTTTAGCTCTCCCCTCTGTAGCCATTAGCCATTGCCATGTGTCATCGCTGGCTAGTTCTTTAGTCTGTCTTATGTATTGTCCGTGCATTTGTTTGTTGTGCCAGTCCTCTGTTCTGTCTGTCATTCTCCTGCCTCTGTATATTTCTGGGTCTTCGTCTACTTTTATTAGTCCTTCTTCCCATGCACTCTTTAGCCACTCGTCTTCACTGGTTTCAGATATTGCCCAGTGCTCGGTTTTCAATGTTGACGCAGTCCTCTATACTTAGTAGTCTCTCCCTCCTTCCTTTCGTGGTTATAGTATAGTCCGCCGTATTTGCTCTTGGGTGTAGTGCTTTGTGTATTGTCATATGTTTCCTGGTTTTCTGATCTATGCTGCGGAGTTCTGCCTTCGTCCATTCCACTATTCCTGCGCTGTATCTGATTACTGGCACTGCCCATGTGTTTATGGCTTTTATCATATTTCCGGCGTTGATTTTGACTTGAGTATCGCCTTGAGTCTCTGCATATATTCTTTCCTGATCGTGTCATTCATCTTCTTTGGTGTTTTATATCCCCTCTTTCCATTTTATTCCCAGGTATTATTATTATTATTATTATTATTATTATTATTATTATTATTATTATTATTATTATTATTATTATTATTATTATTATTATTATTATTATTCAGAAGATAAACAATATTCATATGGGAGAAGCCCACCCTATGGGGGGCACTGACTTGAAATTCAAAAAGCTTCCAGAAAATATTACGCTGTTCGCTCGAAAGAAGTAACAGAAGGTAATTGGAACACGAAGAAGAGAGCACTTAATAAAAATAAAAAAGGAAAGAAATAAATTGAAAATAAAATTCATTGACGAATTAATAAATAGGAAAAAATGTAAGGGAATGATTGAAATGCAAGGAGAATTGTTTTGGGGTAGTAATGCAGTGCATCTTCGCTTATGAGTATCGAAAACGACAAGTGAAATATCTGAAGTTTTGCTGATGAATGTTCTAATTAGATGCCATTTTGGGGAAAATAATTTAAAACTGCACCGCCATTTCACGGGTGTGAGATTAATAACATTGCAAGCTCGAACTTTTAAAAAAATTTATTTCCTGTTTTTTCTGCCTCTGAAATTACATAAGCAATGTTGCCTGGAATTCTCGATGCACAGCGCTTGCTGTATGTTATAGGTTATATATGGAATCGTTGCAATTTGCATATTCATGGAATCGACATAAATTTCCTGCAGCTGAAACGTCGTCTTGGAAAGGCGGCATCTGGAACCTGTAGGTACCTCTGGCTTTGACTGGGGAAAAGGAACTGTAGATAGATTTGCTTGCTTGCTTGGCTTTGGTAGATTTGCTTGCATGCTTAATGGATTTGCTTCCTTACTTGGCTTAGTAGATTTGCTTGCTTTACTTGCTTGCTTGCTTGTTTTGTTTGCTTTGTATGCTTGCTTTGCTTGCCCGTTTGCTTTTTTGCTTTGTTTCATTGCTTGTTTGCTTGCTCTGCTCACTTGCTGTGCTTGCTTGTTTTGCCTGGTGGATTTGCTTGCTTTGTTTTGATCTGATTGTCTGTTTGTTTGCTTGCTTACTAGCTTGCTAGCTTGCTTTGCTTTGCTTGCTTGCTAGTTTTGCTTGCTTGCTTTCTTGTTTGTTTTGTTTGCTTTGTTTACTTCCTTGCTTACTTTGTTACTCCTCTTGCTTGCTTACTTTGTTTGCTTTACGCTCTTTGCTTGCATACTTGCTTTCATTGCTTGCTTGCATACTTACTTTGCTTGCATAATAGATTTGCGTGCTTGCTTGCTTACTTTGAGTGCTTAATAGATTTACTTGTTTTGCTTTTTTGCTTTGATAACTTGCGTGCTTTGACTGCTATGGTTGCTTTCGTGCTTTCTTTGATTGCTTGTTTCCTTGGTTTGCTTTGCCTTTTTGCTTGCTCAATTGCTTGTTTGCTTTGATGCATTGCTTCCTTGCTATCATTGTTTGTTTGCTTTGTTTCCTTGCTTGCTTGCTTGCTTCACTCCTCTTTTCTTGTTTACTTCAGTTATTCATCTCAATAATAACTTACTTATTCGTTTATCTCATTTGTTCATTCGCTTGTATATTATATTAACCTTTTTTCTTATTTATTTTTTCTCCTTTAATACAAAATCTTGACACTTCCACGCAAAGAGTTACTCATCAAAATCTCAATCCACATTGTACAAACATTTGACAATCTTCTGATAATGTTTGAGGATCGTCCCATATTTGCATATGGCGCAGTTTGACCTTCAAATTTTATCTGGACCTGCATATGTCGTCATCTCAAAGACTCCCAGACCAGCATCTCGTTCCTTCTCGATCTCTTGAATCTTTCTTTAGGAAGCAGATTCAGAAGGAAATATTTCAAAGACAAAGTTCAAAGACTTTTAGTCTCTTTTTACCTGGGAGGTCGATGTGTTTGGAAGCTTGTTACCTTGAGTATTACTTTAAATGTTATTAAGTCTTATTATAAAAGCTAAAGAATATTCTTTGGAAGCTTCTTGAATAGAGTCCAATTACTTAACAGCCTCGCAGATAATGAAAGACGAATTATTTAATCGGGAAAAATAGAGAAAATTCTTTATAACATAAATTCAGTTAACTTCGCCATTCTTTTTAATAGACATGTACCGCCGAGAAATCTGCTTCCTGCTTATACATTATTATTATTATTATTATTATTATTATTGTTATTGTTATTGTTATTATTATGGCATGAAACCCCTCGCAAACACTGCGCCACTCACCTGGCTTTAAGCAGACAAATACTGACATATAAAACAATTATTCCAAAATGAACAAAGATTCGATTAGAACAATAATTATATTATAAGGAAAAAAATCGACTTCCAATCATTCAATTTCATATCAGCATGAAACGAGGAGCCTCCACCTGAAAGTGAGACTCATCCAAAGGAAGTGTAATATCTGGTGGCTCGTGGATACTGGGGAGAGAGAGAGAGAGAGAGAGAGAGAGAGAGAGAAAGAGAGAGAGAGATAGAGAGAATATTATTGTAAGGGTCTACTTTTATAAAATGAACAATAATAAAAAAAAAGGCATACTATTGAAGTAAAAAAAAAACATGAATAAATAGATAAAATCCTCGTATGCTATTCTAGTTGGAGTTTCGTAAACAGAGAGAGAGAGAGAGAGAGAGGATGATATCTATGCAAACTGGGTCTTTACAAATGACCTGTTCCCTCTCTAACCCCGTCCTTGCTGTTACATTTTAGGGGAGAACTAAAATATTATTCCTTTCACGGATGCCATGATATTATATAATATCCATGTATGTAAACTTGCGTGTATCTTCAATATGAGACTGGAAGTATGAAGATGTATGAAGATACAAACAACAGAGGATAATAAGCAAAGACACTGCGTTGTTACGGCACTAGATTGATGCCTTCCTATTGGCTGGCTAATTCAACAGAACAGAACAAGAACTAATCAGAGCATTAGTTTCTGTTGTGGTTTTGTCAGAAATGATAAAAAAATGTCTGTGAGGAACCTGTGTGACACATTTCCCTTTAGTTTCTGGAGGAGAAATGGAGTGGTAGGTGTGTCCCTCTTGGTAGACCTGAGTTAATGGCAAACTTCTAACCAGCCCTTGTGAGTTTTTTTTTTTTTCCTATAGGTCTACGTTTTCTCCTGCTCAGAAAAGCTTCTGTTCCTTTTGTTTTCTGCTTCTCACCAGGGAGGAAATTCACCTCACTTCTCAGGCCTCCTCTGATACTTGCCAAGGGGTACCAGGTCTCCAAGATGAGACGGAATCCCATGCAGGTGCTTAACAGCTGACTGACCAACTTATTTGCATTAGGGGTTAAAGAGGGGTGAAGGAGAGAATGTCTTTCCCAACTACTCAGTAACTACCTAACTAACAAGACCAAGAAGCCATTTTCAAATCGTTGCTGAATATGGTAAGATAAGATAAGGGGTGAAAATAACATCCGGGAAAACTACCGCTCGCATGGTAGTTTACGGTAAACATTGAATTGAGAATTCTTACGTTCTGACAAGTAGGGCAGGTACAACAACATAGGAAATAAACATTTCTAGCGTTAGCTCGGCAAAAAAAAACCATGGGTGTTAGATAACTGTTACTTTAGAGTACAGTCACATTGTCTGGGGCCGTAGCACCCGGACTCACCGCCCTGGTACCGGGCCCCACTATCTATTTGCTAGAAACTTGATTAAGCAAATTCGGCCTCCTCCTGTAGGAAGGCGTTCAGCGCCATTCCGGCAAAGGTGCTCAGAAAAATTTTTTTTTTTTCAAATTTCATTAGGAACAACAAAACAAACACTCTGTCCCTCTACTCAGTCTTTTCCCTCATTTTCGTGTGCCATTTAGTGCAGATCCTTTTGCGAGAGAAAGCGCTTCCTTTCTCTTATACAAAAATAAGAGTAAACAGCTTCATTTCAATCTACTTCTATGTAATTTCTGAAACAGTTTACAAAGTCAGCAGGATAATACAGGCCACCATCAGATTTAGTCTGCTATATTACCTGTGTTACTATGATTTGGGAATCATTTTTCTACTATTAAAGTATTTGATGTGAAGTATGTATCTGAAATCCTTTAGACCGAGATTAGTTCTCAAAACAACACTAGACTTAGTGTTGTATGTATCTTTCTGAATAGTCCGGGTAGATGAAAATATTACTCTGAAAACAACAAGGATGCTGCTTAGTTAAAGGGCACAACACTACCTTTGCCTTAGAGACGAAAGTACAGTGTTATACTCATAGTTTTATTTGTTCAACATTGTCAGACATTGCATCTAAGATTAATGATGTAAAAAAGAGAGAGAGAGAGAGAGAGAGGAGAGAGAGAGAGAGAGAGAGAGAGAGAGAGAGAACGTTGCAATCTTTTTGTTTTGAAGTATTATGAAGAGTCTAATGACATAGAAAAAACAATCCAGGTAGGCGTCTCTCGTGCAACAGGTAAGAAAGTCTCCATTAAAACCTCATAAGGGGAAGATGCCCCCGTTAGTTTAGTCTTTCAAACGAGGGGAAAGTGGCGCTTTCTCCTTCAGGCAGAAGAGAGGAAAGGAAAGGAAGGACTGGCGTCTCATGAAGCCTGTTTATCTTAAACCCTAAATTCGTCTGTATCAAACAACTGATAATTTTCGTTATTTTTTTTTATAACACCCATTCAGTGATGACAGACACGCCCCTTGAAAAGGGGTAGGTTATACAGATTCTGCAAACAAAGAAGACCTCTGAGAATTCCAAATTAATCCATCTGAAGGTAATTCTCATTATTGCTGCGTGTGTGTGCATTATATATATATATATATATATTATATATATATATATATATATATATATATATTTTATATATATATATATCTATATATATTTGAATAACGATACACCAAAATGCCTTAAGTACCTATATACAAAGCGAGCCAGCAAAGTCCACCAACTCATCTGCCGCTAAATATAAACAAACAGACAAAGAAGGATCGCGGAGCGTCGCCTTCAGCATTCGATGGAAGCCGAAAGGAAGAATCTGCCCCCTCTGAGGAGAGCGTCTGGCATAGTAAACGAAGCCTATACGAGCAGCGAATGCTTCTGTGTGTGCGCGTGTGTGTGTGTACATGTGTCTGTAACGCATGCAAAAGCAGCTGCAACATCCCTGAATGGATACGGCCTGATGCAGTCGATAATGGAGACCAAAAAGTGAAAGGAATTCAAAGGAGGGAGAAAGACTCTCTGGGAAGTGAAAAGCGATTGGGAGGAGCAGGAGAGGTTCTGTTCTCTCTCTCTCTCTCTTCTCTCTCTCTCTCTCTCTCTCTCTCTCTCTCTCTCTTTCGCGTGTGGGGATAGCACATGCACATAAGACACGAGAGATAATATTTGCATGAAACGTGACACAAAAGATGGATTTGCTGTTTTATGTTTTTTGTTGGTGAGCTTTCTTTCGTGAATATCGTAATACTGATATTCATGAACTATATCTCCTCTCTCTCTCTCTCTCTCTAAACATGTCTAGAGAGGGATGTTTGGGGGGGGGGGGCGTTGAAAAGTTTGGGGGAGGCGAAAGAGAAGAGATTAAGAAGACGCAGGACAAATGCTTGTCATTCATCCTGTTTATCTGGTGAAAGCAGCCTATCTATCGCTCCATCAAAGTCTCTTAAGGAAGCAAACATCCTCCTACAAAAGCAAAGGACAGATAATCTAAAAACAAACGAGCTACGTATTACGTTGCAATTAGCTAAGTAATGCCTGCAGTGCACCATCGACTCAATTAGTACAGTTGCCAACATCTCAATAAAAATTGGGGCTCCAGTAAGTCCTGCGCCTTCCAGGAATGGTTGGTCGAATGGCTTCCTGAGATTAATTAATAATGGTTCGATTCAAATCGCGATTTCAAACAAAAATGAATAAAGTAACTTGTGCGAATTGAGGTTTATTGGTCGTTAAGATTCTTTATGAATGAGAGAGACATCACTAAAAGTCGTTTTTTGCAACCATCTCTGTTTATCAGAATCTGATGTATTTCAATCTCTGGTCAAACTGATATTTCAAATCGCTGACGAACACAAGTTTGATTAATCATGCGATGAGAGAATAACATCAGGAAAGAGAAATTTGACGTTAATTGGGTGAAGAGTCCTTTAGAATGATTGTCATGTCAGAATTCGAAACAGAAATGAGATATCACAGCTGGAAAAAGCCTGATTTCAGTTTGCTCTGATTTACTCTCGAGTTAATCTGAATTTAGGTCTATCACAATTTCAGTCGGTGCAGTTATTTCCCCTTTATGATGTTAAGGAGACTTTTATAGATACAAGAACACGATCTCTTTGGAACAATGAAATACATAGATACACAGCTGATGTGAAAAATTATTACTTTTGCCTGTGGAAACCCAGCACTGAAAAAATAATATTTTTACGTTGGGGATTTGATTTAAATTGATATACGTACAGAGAACTTGTAATATGAAATTATTATTTCACCTTGGAAAGAATATTATATAAGTGCAGAAATAAATCTTAGATGAAGTATAATCATAAAGGTTGATCATCTCAGAAACAATGCTATTAAATGACGACTGTCTGAATTTCTTTGATATCAAATAGACCAGAGTATAAACATTATGCCAAAGGCCAAGCGTTGGGACCTATGAGTTCATTCAGCGCCGAAACGGAAATTGACTATAAAAAAAAGTGTAACACCATTTGCAGTTGCCCTATGAAACAATTGTCAGGAGAGGGTGAAAAGTCAAATGGAAGAAAGAGAATATGAAAGGAGGTACAATAAAAGGAATGAAAGAGGTTGCAGTTAGGGGCCTTAGAAGGGACGCTGCAAAGAACCTTAAGTAATGCCTACAGTGTACCGCATGAGGTGCACTGACGGTATTACTCTCCTACGGGGCTGATATACGGAGAATAGTTCAATATTATTCCCTCTGTGACATTAATACTCCTCCAGAATGGAATGAAATCAATATTTGTGAATTCTTCATAAAAGTAAAATGATATTTCCATTCATGAAGTTACAAATCCTAAAGAATCAAAATATTTATTATCTTTATTTAATAAGCTCCAATAGATACATCTGTCCATTTACCTCAAATATGACGTATTTTGGTGCCTTGTATTCATTAGAATCAAGCGAGAAGACTCTCTCAGCTGCACAAACAACAAACAAATATTACTTGGTTAGCAATGACTCTTTTTTCCCTTTAATCCAAAAGTATTACATGTTTTTATTCATTCGCCTTCAGCCGCTGAAAAAGAACTTTTGTTTTATTGAAGGGCAACTTTTTTCACAATGTCGATATTCAGATGATTCTTCTAAATAATCTCTGACCTATTTACAATGTCGATATTGTAGGTTTTAATAAAATTAATTTGAAAAGCATACACAAACACTTTCTGCTCATTATTATTGTCCAATAATTGTTATCATGAATAAGCATTATTAACAGAAAAATTTATCCATACAAAATTCTAGCTATAAAATTCCCCCAACCCCCCTAAACAATATTTGGGGCTACATATTTTCAATCTTTTCTCACCACAAAGCCTGGACCCTCAGATAAGAAGGACAAACACTGGGTCAAAACCTTTATTCCTTCACGAAAGAGGAATTCCGCTTCCCTCTCCTCCAGGTGAGGAAAGCGTTTCCTCTCCCCTCCAGGTGAGGTAAACGTTTTCCCTCCTCCTCCAGGTGAGGTAAACGTTTCCTCTACCTCCAGGTGAGGTAAACGTTTCGTCTCCCCAGGTGAGGGTAAAACGTTTTCCTCTCCTTCCGGTGAGGAAAACGGTTTCGTCTCCTCCAGGTGCGGAAAACGTTTCGTCTCCTCCAGGTGAGGAAAAACTTTTCGTCTCCTCCAAAGGAGGGAAAACGTTTTAACTCTCCTCCATGAGGAAAACGCTTTCGTTCCTCCAGGTGAGGAAAACTTTCGCTTTCCTCCAGGTGAGGTAACTTGCGTCCTCCTCCAGGAAGATGAGGAAAACGTTACTCTCCTCCAGGTGAGGAAACGGTTTAAACATTTCGTCCTCCAGGTGAGGTAAACTTTCGGTTGTCCTCCAGGTGAGGTAAACGTTTTCGTCTCCTCCAGGTTGAGGAAAACGGTTTCTTCTCCTCCAGTGAAGAAAACGTTTTCGTCTCCTCCAGGTGAAAAGGAAACGTTTTCGTTCTCCTCCCCACAGGTTGATGGAAAAAGTTTCCGTTTTCCTCCAGGGGAGGTAAACTTTCCTCCTCCTCCAGGCGTGAGGAAAAGGTTTACCTCTTCCTCCAGGGAGTTAAAACGTTTCGTCTCCCTCCAGGAAAGGAAAACGTTTACCTCTCCTCCAGGTGAGGTAAAACGTTTTACTCTCCTCCAGGTGAGGAAAACGCTTTACTCTCCCTTCCAGGTGAGAAAACGTTTAAAATCTCCTCCAGGTTGAGAAACGTTTCGTCCTCCTCCAGGTGAGTAAAAGTTCGTCTCCTCCAAAACGGTTTTTGAGGAAAACGTTTACTCCTCCTCCAGGTGAGGAAAAACGTTTTACTCTCCTCCAGGTGGGAGGTAAAAACGTTTCCTTTCTCCTCCAGGTAGGTAAACGTTCCTCCTCCCCCAGGTTGAAGGTAAAACGTTTCCGTCTCCTTCCAGGTGAGGAAAAGGTTTCCTCTCCTCCAAAGGCGCCTTAGGTAAACGTTTCCTTCCTCCTTCAGGTGAGGAAAGGTTCCTCGCCTCCAGGTGAGGTAAAACGTTTCCTCTCCTCAGTGAGGAAAAGGTTTCCTCTCCTCCAGGTAGAAAAGGTTCCTCTCTCCAGGTGAAAGGAAAAGGTTTCTCTCCTCCAGGTTTAGGTAAACGTTTCCTCAACCTTCAGGTGAGGAAAAAGGTTTTCCTAAATCCTCCAGTTTGAGGAAAAAGTTTCCCTCCTCCCAGGTGAGGTAAACGTTTTCCTCTCCCCTCATGGTGGAAAAGGTTCCTCTCCTCCAAAATGGTGAGAAACGTTTCCTCCTCCTTTCAGGTGAGGAAAAATGGTTTCCTCTCCTCCAGGTAGGGAAAAGGTTCCTTCTCCTCCAGGTGAGGTAAACTTTCCTTTCCTCTCCTATAAGGTGAGGAAACGTCCTCTCCATCAGGTTGAGGAAAAAGGTTTCCTCTCCTCCAGGTGAGGTAAACGTTTCCTCTCCTCCATGGTGAGTAAAAGGGTTTCCTTCTCCTTCAAGGTGAGGAAAATGGTTTCCTCTCCTCCAGGTGAGGTAAACGTTTCCCTCTCCTAGTGAGGAAAAGGTTTCCTTCTCCTCCAGGATGAGGAAAAGTTTCCTCTCTCCATGGAGGTAAACCGTTCCTCTCCTTCCAGGTGAGGAAAAGGTTTCCTCTCCTCCAGGTGAGGTAAAACGGTTTCCCTCTCCTCCAAGGGTGAGGAAAAGTTCCCTCTCCTCCAGGTGAAAGGTAAACGTTTTCCTTCTCCTCAGGGAGGAAAAGGTTTCCTCTCCTTTCCTCAGGTGAGGTAAACGTTTCCTTCTCCTTCCCAGGTGAGGTTAAAAACGTTTCTCTCCTTCCGGGTGAGGAAAACGTTCCTCTCCTCCAGGTGAGGTAAACGTTTCCTCTCTCATAGGTGAGGGTAAAAGTTTCCTCCTCCTCCTATAGTGAGGTAAACGTTTCCTCTCCTCCTACTAGGTGAGCGTAAACGTTTCCTCTCCTCCAGGTGAGGGTAAACGTTTCTCTCCTCAGGTGAGGAAAAGGTTTCCTCCCTCAGGTGAGGAAACGGTTTCTCTTTCCATCCAGGTGAGGTAAACGTTTCCTCCTCTTTCCCAAGGTGAGGTAAAACGTTTTCCCTCCTTTCTTATTTAGGTGAGGTAAACGTTTCCTCCTCTTAGGTGAGGTAAACGTTTCCTCTCCTCAGGTGAGGTAAACGTTTCCTCTCCTCCAGGTGAGGTAAAACGTTTTCCTCCTCCCCAGGTGAGGTAAACGTTTCCTCTCCATCCAGGCCCTGGAGGGTAAACGTTTCCCTCTTCCTCCAGGTGAGGTAAACGTTTCCTCTCCTATAGGATGCAGGTAAAAACGTTTCCTTCCTCTCTCAGGTGAGGGTGGGAAAAGTTTCTCTCCTCCAGAGTGAGTAAAAGTTTTCCTTCTCCCAGGTGAGGAAAAAACGTTTCCTCTCCTCCAGGTGAGGTAAACGTTCTCTCCTCCAGGTGAGGTAAACGTTTCCTCTCCTTCAGGTGAGGAAAAAGTTTCCTCTCCTCCAGGTGAGGAAAATAAAACGTTCCTCTCCTCCAGGTGAGGTAAACGTTTTCCTCTCCTCCAGGTGAGGTAAACGTTTTCCTCTCCTCAGGTGAGGAAAACGTTTCCTCTCCTTTCAGGTGAGGAAAAAAACGGTTTCCTCTCCTCCCAGGTGAGGTAAAACGTTTCCTCTCCTCCAGGTGAGGTAAACGTTTCTCTCCTCAGGTGAGGAAAACGTTTTCCTCTCCCTTTCAGTGAGGAAAAGGCGTTGTCCTCTCCTCCAGGGTGAGGTAAACGTTTCTTCTCTCCAGGTGAGGTAAAAACGTTTCCTCCTCTCCTATAGGGTGAGGGTAAACGTTCTCTCTCCATCCAGGTGAGGTAAACGTTTCCTCTCCTCCAGGTGAGGTAAACGTTTCCTCTCCTCCAGGTGAGGTAAACGTTTCCTCTCTCCAGGTGAGGAAAAACGTTTCCAGAGGTAAACGTTCCCATTCTCCGCCAGGTGAGGAAAAACGTTATTTCCTCTCCTCCAGGTGAGGTAAACGTTCTCCTCTCCGCTGAGGTAAACGTTTCCTCTCTCCAGGTGAGGTAAACGTTTTCCTCTCCTCCAGGGTGAGGTAACGTTTCCTCTCCTCCAGGGAGGAAAACGTTTTCTTCCTCCAGGTGAGGAATAAAACGTTCCTCTCCTCCACCGGGTGAGGTAAACCTTTCTTTGTTTTCCTCCAGGTGAGGAAAACGTTTCCCTTTCCCTCTCCTCCAGGTGAGGTAAACTTTTTTGTTTCCTTTACTCCAGGTGAGAGAAACGTTTTTCCTCTTCTCCAGGTGAGGAAAAACGTTTCCATCTCCTCCACGGTGAGGTAAACGTCCTCTCTTCAGATGAAGAAAACCTTTCCTCTCCTACCAGGTGAGGAAAACGTTTTCTCCTCAGGTGAGGGAAAACATTTCCTCTCCTTCAGGTAGGTAAACGTTTCCTTTCCTCCAGGTGAGGAAACATTTCCTCAAAGTGGAGGTCAACAGAGGCCCAGAACAGAAGGCCGACATCAAAAGCGATTTATGTCAGATGTCGCAAATGGGAAAGAAAGAATTTTTTTTTTTTTGGGGGGGGCCAACCAGCAGGTAAAATAGATAGAGATTTCTGGATAGAGTGGTACAAGTCTTTAAAGTTGGAAGTCTATCTGATGGAAATTCTGACTGCGGCCCAACTGACTTATCAAATAAAGTGTGAAGACAAATAGAAAAGTTCCCCCGAGAGCATGGGGCTATTAGGATCAAATACTTTATTGGTAGAAAAGTGGCCAGTAGATTCTGCGTATTCATAGAATGTGCAATAAGGAACTCCGCAGTGGATTTCTACACATTCTTAGGATGCGTATAAATAATGACAGTGAATTCTACGTATTCTTAGAATATATACAAAGAGGAATTAAGAATTATGATTAATAAATGAGCTGTGTTTTGCATACATCATCTCATAATAAATCTAAAGAGGAAATGAATTTTAATGAGCAAAAGAGCTGCAGGTCAGAATTTCTGTTTCATTTCGAAGTAAAAAAAAAAGAAAAGCACCCACTGTGGCGACTCTGAACTTTTGGGTCAAAAATGGCTCCTCCAAGATTAATTGCCTCGTTTCAAAGTCTTCCTCAGCTAAGAATATTATTACTATTATTCTACTCCTTTTTCTTCGCTGTTTAAAGAAGTGGGTCTAGAATTGGTACTTGTAAACAACTGGTCTTCTGATCTTGGGCATTTGTCAGAGGAAAGTTGCAAAAGGTTCTGTTTCTGTACGAGACTATTTTCATTCCTCTCTCTCTCTCTCTCTCTCTCTCTCTCTCTCTCTCTCTCTCTCTCTCTCTCTCGTCCTTTTCCCGTCCCTTCCCAAATGACACCCGTGTAATTCACAGTGAACATTCCTTTAATGTCATCAGAGCACATATGTTCACCATCAGAATGTGTATTATTGTTTGTACACAATCCTGTACATATATTTACGTTCAGAATGTACATTTTTTTTTATAGTAAGCTTATACATTCACTTCATATGTAAACGCACCGAAACACACAAATGGTGTATGTCTTATACAAAAAGGACACGTCTTTTGCACATTAATGTCTATAGCTTCACAAAGGTCAAGTTAATTGTGAATGTTAATTACTCGTTAATTACTAGAGAACCGTTAATAACATGAAAAAAAGCTCATGAAATGAAAGGCAATTTCAAAATCAAGATTAAAAACAGTAAAAAATGCGCTGAAGTTTCTTCTTCGGCGCAATCGAGGTTTTGCCTGTTTCGACAGCGTATCAATCGTGTATGAAACTCTTCAGCCACAGTGGTGGCCTATGTTGTATAGCGGTGCCAGAAGTACAATTTAAATTTAACATTGAATAAATAAAACTGCTGAGGAGGCTAGATTGCAATTTCGATGTTGATGATGGAGGGTGGATGATCAACATACCAATTTGCAACCCTCTAGCCTCGGTAGCTTTTAAGATCTGCAATCTTAATAATTTTCTTTTACAGAAAACTATAAATAAACTTTGCAGGATGAACTTTATATAAGGGACACTTCCAAATCACCATTATTTCTACATTCTATCACTTCAAACGATTCTGTAATCTCGGCATGTCCAGGAATTATGATTCCCACCGTTTGAGTTTACGAGACCAAGTCTCTGCGCGTTCATGAAACAAATGACACCTTTGGAACACACCATTATCCAGGCTCTTCTTCCTCAGAAGGATTCCCAACTTTTCTCGTAACTCAGAATCTCGAACATAATTCGGGAGGAACCCGTTTTCGGAGAGATAGAGATAAACCAACTTTCGCGCGCATGAATTTTTGCGAATGGTGATAAAAATTTTTCCCACGCACATTATGAATGCGGGAACTGGGGAATAATGGGAATAGTTCCTGTCTGTCTGTCTGTCTGTCGTCTGTCGTCTGTCTGACTAAGTATCTTTTAAAAGTGTATCTCACTCTTGTATCCAAAGGACAAATACTTTTGTTATTCTAACTTGACATCGTATCTCAAGTGCCGGAAGGCAGAAAGGTTTCCCACAGTGAGTTTTATTCGTATTTTGTTAAAAGATTAACAAAGATCTTTTTTAAGAGCCAGATCATTGCTCCTTGTTAATGGAAATATTTGACAAAAAAAATGGATCTTTCAATAAAAATTGTGAAACTACTAGATCTTATCACTAAATATCAGGCTAAAACCTATTTACAGATATACTAAGTCCTTCGAACATATAGTTTCTGGTTCTCAAGTTGTAGGAAGTTCCAACCAGTTCCAACTGATGCCTGCAACCTGGCACTTACAACTTGAAAAAATTCCAACTTGCACTTGCGACTTGGAAACAGTTCCAACATGAGAAAAAAGTTCCACTTTTCACTTGAGAAAGTTCCATCTTGTAGTTGCAACTTGAAAACAGTTCCAACTTCCACTTGCAACTTGAAGAAGTTCCAACTTGAAGTTGGAAATTGAAAAAAATTCCAACTGGTACTTGCAACTTGATAAAAGTTCCAGATTGTGATTGCAACTTGCAAAAGCTTCAACTGGCACTTGCAACTTCGAAAAAACCCGGAGCTCTTCAGCGTGACCTCAGGTAAAAGGAGGCTCCCTTGTGGAGAAGCGGTTCCGACACCTGGTTCTGAACACCACTGCCTCTATTCCAACAAGACGGGAAAACATCACTAAGTAAGATCATGAAGAAATTGGACAATGGAACAAGTTCAATACAACGTTCATTTGTATATTGACATTTAGTACTTAATTTCATCTAAATAATATTATTCTACCGTGAATTCTGAATCATCATTATTTCACATTTAATTTCTCCCGCCCTCATTTTCTTTCCATCAAAATCAATTCAATTTCCGAGATGAAAACAAGGGAAGACAAAGCCCCACTACATTCCCCGTTCAAAATAAGCTGCCATAAACAATTAACACCGGAACGCACGACTGTGCTTCTGTAGAGGTTGTTGGGCAAAGGTTATCCCTGGGGGTTACATTTACTATAACAACCTGATTCACTCCTCTCTTGAATTTCTCGCTCCTATTTCACAAGACCGACGCCAACGGCTGCACTTTCCCTTATTTTCGCTTTTGTGGTTTAGGATCAAGCTGGCTCTTTAAACCTTGGCCAGAGATAAAGTGTAAAGGAGTGTAGTATAGGGAGCCTGGTGTGGACCTACAGACTGGTCGCCCAACGGAAGGTGCAATAGTTATAGGGCGTATATAATACTTTGTCGTATTTGCAAGATGTGTGTATGCGTGTGCATTTGTGTCTGCTTTTTTTTTATGAAATCAAAACCTTTGAAACGAAATTCTGTAGAACTGTTTGTTGAGAATGATGACGGGAGACACCAGTGACAGAAATCAGAACAAAGAATAATTATTATTGATGGAAGGGTAATTCATCATTCTCGAAAACCATGTGTCTTCCTTACATGGAAAACGAGTCACGTAATAATTAAATTCACGTGAAATAAAAAATTATCTATATGTCTGTCTGTCTGTCTGTGTATAAAACCTTTAAATGAAAAACATTCTCCTCCTCTCCTCAGAGATCTGTTTACGTGTAGTGCAAATATCACATTGCAAGCAAATGGATCCCTCCAAGCCTTTCATGCCTTTACTTAAAATACTTTTAGAGCCTTTTAAGAGAAGAGCTGCTCTCACCGACTCTTCAGGGAGGTTTTAGAGATTCTGTTGACAGCCAAGAAAATTTTGTTTTATCATAATTCATTTCAGTTGGAAAATAAATAAAATGAAATGTTTAGTGTCTATGTATAAGTTTTCTGATATGAGGGAGACATTGAAATCATTTCCAGTTAGTTTAGAATATTATGTCTTGCCAAAGATATTCTAATGAACCTCATTTACCAAACAAACATTATGTAGTTTATTATAAATATTGCATGGTATACTTATATTAATTATATTCATGTTTCAATAGCAAAGACTTATAAAGGCTCATTTATGGTTATTCATACAACAAGATCTTTTTTATAATAATTATAACAGAAATTCGATTAAATCATTTACATTTAACTCGCGTTTTAAGTCCTAATTTTGCGAGAAATAAATGATTAACATTTTTTAATTATGGACATATATCGCGTGGTGTTCTTGTTCTTATGCTAAAAAATAATAATTTACTTGTATCAAATACTATTTTAATTCAAACAGATTGCATCTACAAAGTTCTAATGCTAATGCTTGTGGAACTCTCCTAAACCACAATAAACACCTTTATGGGGAATCCACGTGTCCTAACTTCATCTTTTTATCCAAAGTTTTCTCTGTATTCAGTGAAATTAACATTAAATGCAAAGCAGCTCTCCTACACTTGCTTGCCTGATTCAACAAAAAGGAATGAAATGCCGCTCTGCTTTTGGGACAATAGGCAGAGAGAGAGAGAGAGAGAGAGAGAGAGAGAGAGAGAGAGAGAGTCAAATTACTTTTCTGTTTGTCTCTTAATGCAGAGGTTCTTTCAGGGAAATAATGTTTGAATAAGAGATAGGAATGAAAGGCTTTTATTTCTCGTCAGCTGAAAGCAGATGTCCTATCCCTTGAAATAATATTCCACTACCGAGACGAAATATGACGAATGATAATGATAGAAGACACTTCTCCAGGCTTTGTTCGTCACCACTTTGCATATTTGTCTAACCTGAGACAATAAACTTGGCAAGACTTTTATAATTAGATGAATGTTGGCGCTTCGAAGAATCCCCAGAGGCAGTTATTCCGTCCCGTCAAAACCTTTTGAATTGGTTTATTATTTTCTCTTTCATTTTGAAATCCCTGTCCACGTAGGGGACAGAAGAGGAATTTATTATGGATAATTAAACTTGAAGTAAATGCAATCATTCCCGCTGTCATTCATTAAATAGAGAATGTGATATAATAGAACAGGATATAGAATTTAGGCCAAAGGCCAAGCGTTGGGACCTACGAGGTCATTCAGTGCTGAAGTGGAAATTGACAGTAAAAAAAGTTTGAAAGGCTTAAAAGGAGGAAAACCTTTTGCAGTTGCACTTATGAATCAATTGTTCGGAGAGGATTGAGAAAAGTCTGATGAAACAGAGAGAATACGAACGGAGGTACAGTAAAGGGAATAATCGGCGAATATAACGAAAGACATTTAACAAAACTGCCTAATTCCAGTGTCTCTTTATCGAGGTCGTCAGGTGAAATGCATCGCCGAATATCACCGATGACTGAAGAGATTAATATCATCCAGCAGATCAAAGGAACCGAATTCGTCCCATTTCCTTCATGGCCGATATTTCGATGTCGGTCATCTGCCCAAAAGGGGAAACCAAATTTGCAAATTAGCCACTTTATGTTGTACCTTCACCAAACGAGAACCATTTCATTGGTAATGACTCAGTTCATTGACGGAGTCAAATCGTAACTTAGATATCTTCTCTTCCCAAAAACGAATGAGAATCGACCAGAGTCGTTCATTGCTACTCTTAGGAATGATGGATGAATTTGAGAGGCCTATTCAGGTGGAGGGAGGGATGGATTTTAGGTGGAGGAATTTGGATGGATGTTGTCATAATCGGATCTATTTGACAGGAGGGTTCAGCCATTTCGTCGTTAAAGTATGAGAGAGAGAGAGAGAGAGAGAGTCATTAGTATCAGACAACCTCCCTCGTTCCTGAATAAAAAGGAATTTGGATGCTGGATGGATGATGTCATAATCGGATCTGTTTTTCAAGAGGGTTCAGCCATTTCGTCTTAAAGTAATCAAGAGAGAGAGAGAGAGAGAGAGAGAGAGAGAGAGAGAGAGAGAGAGAGAGAGAGAGAGAGAGAATTACCAATATCGATAACCGCCCTCGTTCCTAGAAATAAAGTCGGGAGCTTTCTTTCCCTCTCATGGCTGGAACACTAAATGCATTCCGTCAGGATTCCCCGGAACCATTTTCACGGTGTAGTTTCATCTCTCCTTTCATAAATTCCCCCCTTATTTTATTTTATTCTCTTAACAATCATCCGACAAATCGTTTGAGTTCAGCTTTGTGGTCGGATATAAATAATGGAATAGTTGTGTGTGTCAGCGAGCCTGTGTATAGTTATGTATGTATGTATGTATGTGAAGTTTAAAATAAGCCCATAAAAACCTATTTCCATGACAAAAACCATATATTTCGAGAAAAAAAAATCTGTTCCTCACCAACAAACCTGTGGATTCTGATCACTGGTGAATATATGAAGTTGGTGATCACGAATAGTAAAGGGGTTTGTGTTATGAAAATACTTATATTTTGTTTTTATGTATTAAAGTAATATTTTCATGGGCCTTTTTTAACTTCCCAGAACACTGTTAGATTCCAGTACAGGGCATTTATGTATGTAAGAATGTATGAATGTATACAATAATCGAGAAATGAAGATACAACGCTGCAGCTGCAACAACAACAGAGCAACATCTAAGAATTGCAAGGTTGCTTTAAATGGGCTCGGGAACTCCAGCATCCAATAATGACCTACCGTTGAATCGCCCACTTGGCATCTGCATATGACTGGGGCATCGACAGAGAGAGAGAGAGAGAGAGAGAGAGAGAGAGAATCCCATTCGGAGGAAGATTCGATTCACGGAATCATTTGCGTCGAGTTAAGGTTTACATTTGATCTTCTCTTTGTTGCTCTATTGTGATACAGGGGCTGTTGTCTGCCTGCAGAGTTAGTGGTATGTTATATTTACCCCAATTGGAATTGTAGTAATGATAATAATAAACGTAATAGTAATAATAACAACAATAATAACATGCAGTTGATACTATTTCGTTTGCCGTCTAGTTATACATGCACGAACGAAGGCGTCAACATAAAACACCAGAAATATTTCCAGAGAACTTTTAAAACGAAAAGAATTGATTTACTAAAGGCTGAATCGAGGGCTGGTACCAATGAGGTCATTCAGCTCTAAAGTGTAAATTGAGAGTAAAATGGGTTGAAAGGCGTAACAGGAGAAAAGGCTTTTGCACCTGCTCTATGAATCAAATGTCAGGAGAGGATAAAGTAAATTAAGATGGAAGAAAGGGAATACCAACGGAGGTGCAGTAAAATAAATGAAAGGCGTTGGAGAAGAGACGCGGCAAATAACCTGTCAGTAATGCCTACAGTGCCCCACGTAAATTGCACTGGTGGCACTATCTCCCCTATAGGGTAGTGATTCCTGATGTAATTGTGTATGATTTTTGGTTTATGAATAAACCATTAATACAATTAAAAGATAAAGAAAAATAAGGAATAAAGTTAAATCTAAAGAATTAAATAAATAAATATAAAAATAAAAATTAAAAATCGATTTTGAAATTGAAAATAAAAATAATTGAAAACTAAAATTAAAATGAAAAATTAAAATCAAAATGCTCTGTTGGTCATCATTTCAGATTCACAAAAGACTAAAATTCCCCACAGAATATTTCATAATGACCAAAGTTTATATCAGAATAAAATACAAAACAAACTAAAAAATGAATTCCACGACAAGCACTGAAATAGAATAAATAAACTCATTTCATTACATCATCAGCATAGGAAGCAATTGCAAGGCAGCCTTTATGCACTGCCCACATAAACACATGAAAGAGCCACATGGGCGTATCTCATTAAGCACGTGTCTCATCCTACATATGCTGGAGGAAGCCTCGGGAGTCCTTCTGGAACAAGAGACGAAGGGTCTTTTCCTCTCTCTCCCAAAGGACTCTAAACGTATGCATAATATAAACAAAGTTATAACAAGCTCACTATCCACAGCCAAAGGGAATGGTCTAGGAAACAAAAATGTGCTTTGATATACCAGACAGCCAAGGATTTCGAACAAAGACTACAAGGCCACAACACAAAGATCAAATCACAACCCAAAGATTAAGAACATGGTTATAGCTGTGAATACATATCACCTTCAATGGCCTAGTTTTCTCAAACAGCATTTTAAGACGCCCCATCAGCCATGCAAAACGTAAATATAAACTTCAAGTCTTTTGGAAACGGGACCATCTCCCTTTCCATCAGACACTTGGAGGTCGACAAGAAACGAAAGTTACAACTTTTACTACGAGACTGAATGAAAAAGCCACTTTCTCTCTGGTTACGAAACTTTCTGGGGAAAGTCAACAGTAACATGAATGGCGATTCTGAATTGACTTTGTGAGGAGGACCAGCCAAAATATATAAATCGAAGGGACGCTGCAAAGAGCCTTAAGTAATGCCTACAGTGCACCGCATGAAGTGCTCTGACGTCACTAGCCCCTGCGGATCAAAATATATGGTCTGTCTCGAATAGCGTCCAACATTTTGCAGCCAAATGAATGATAAAATATTAGGCTCAAGTTAAAAGGAAAGCTTTGAGTTTACCATAGACACGAAATGTTGATACAAAAATGTCGAGTTATTATCATCATTATTATGAAAACTATCCACAAGGAACACTCCCACCTAAGGGCCCAAAATATATGGTGTTCGTGAGGAAGAAAGGGAAATCCAGAAAGAAATTTCAATTACTGAAGAAAAAAAAATTAAAACTAAGCTACTCTGAACTGCATTTATACTATGAATGAAATAATGAGAGAGTGATGGTTACAAAAATTGATTTCTGACTGAAGTTCTTATAACATAGATTGCGACTTAGCTTACAATACCTCCGCCGTCTACCTTCCTTCCTTTCTTAATACTCCCCATCAATCATCCACGTCAGGGAGATCTTAAGATAATCATTCACCTGAGCTTCGGAACTTTGTAAAAGGCAATTTCCCTAACGTAACTCCCTCGGCGTATTTCGTCCAAGTTTTATTTTCTCTCGCATGTACAGACAAAAAAAATATATAAATAAAATTAAAAAGAGAGAGAACCAGAATTGAAGCAGCTCGCGTATGAACTTAAACACTTTTCAATTACTTTTTATTTTTGTTATGTTCGATAAATTTCATTACGTTTAGTACTATTTTCATTCAGTTGTATTATTGACGTTGTTCATTCAGTAATGGTCTAAATTGGAAGATACCTGTAATATAATACACTCTCTATCTTAAATACAATTATGATGTTTGTTTCTAACCTTATTATGGAAGGACCTCTTGAATGCTTATTCTTCTAAACACTGGGTCGAATCAATCACGATTTTAAAAGGAATTAAAACAAATTTTATCGCACAATCGAAATAAGGAACTTTAATTGTACCAATGTAACATCAACTGCAATGTTAATGAAAATAAAATATATTCAATTTTGAGGTCGAGTAAAAAAAACTTCTTAGAAGAATCAAAAAGCAGACTTAAATGTTTTTATATTCATTTATACACGAAAGAGTCAGCTACTTTATCTATGAGAACACAGTTGTCTCCAATCAGTGCGATGCAATACCAGACTCGGCTTTCATGAGAGAGAGAGAGAGAGAGAGAGAGAGAGAGAGAGAGAGAGAGAGGATGATGGTGTACCCGTTCTGGCATATTTCCATCCAATCACCTGATGGATATTATACTCAATAATCCAGACCCTCTGGAAGCTGGCATCCAGCCCTCTTCTGGACTTCTTTATCGGGCCATTTTAGAAATCTGGTTCGAATGAACATAAAATCGATCGTTGGTTGTGCTTAACTGTATTGATCAAGAAAAGAATAATATATATATATAATATAATATATATATCTATATATATATATATATATAATATATATATATAATTTTATGATATTATATAATATATTAAATATTGTATATATATCTTTAATATATATATATGTGTGTGTGTGTGTGTGTGTGTGCGTGTGTGTGTGCGTGTGTGTGTGTATGTGTGTACTTTTACTAAAATGACCTCATTCATGTTTCAACATTAAGGACAGCAATACACCAAAAAATACGAATCCTTTCGGACTCAGATTTTATGACCAAACTGATAAAGACCAAGAAAACTGAGGCAGAGAAAATCCAATATACAATGCAAGAAAAAAAATTGCCACGTAAGCCTAAGGGATCCATGAGGGGAAGCAGAGCTTTGTTACTAAAGGATTCCCTCAAAAAAAAATAAAAAAAACAAAAAAAATAAAAAAAAGCGAATTGAAAAAGGAGAAAAATCTCAGCAATGTCCTGCCGCTTATTCGAAAAATGGGACCTGCCTTTGTGGAATTTTCTAATTTCTCTTTTTAGGTTTTTTTTTTCATTTCATTCTTTTATTTCCTTTGTTTTTGGAGGCATAGTTTTTTTATGAAGCCTGTATGTGTCTGTTTGTTAGCATTATTTAACAGAAAGTTGTAATGGAATTATGACAAATTTTGACAATAAAGTGGATCTTAGAGGGATTTTCTAATATATTTATTTTTTTATTTTTTTTTTTTGCTTTTTTATTGACATTTCCTTTTTATATTTTTCTTGGTTTGTGAAGGTATTTTAATATAGTTTGCCTGTGTGTTTCCGACTGTTTGCCAGCAGCATTCGGTAAAAAATTGTGTCTGCATTTTGACAAAAACTTCAAAAAAAGTGAACCGAGTCAGTGTCAAAAGGCGATTGTATTTTGAGATCTATACTTAACGAAACTGCAATATATTCTCTTCGAAACATAATTTAAGAGGTAACCATTCTGTACCATATCCCAAACTGACGCCACTGATGTAGAGAAAATGAAAACGAAACTCAAATAAATAATCCTCTAATGGAAGCCACTTAACCATTTCCTAAGAAACCCAACGGCACCTTCCTCCCTACATCATCTAGTAATCTGCTTCCACCAGACGTTGAAGCTTTTAGCAATTTGGCCTCGCTTTGGATATTCATATGTTTGTGTTCAATTAACATCTAAGACATTTAATGCACGATGCTTCTGGGGTCGCCTCCCCCTCCAGATGTCTGAAGTGTTCATTGCCATGATCATGAATTTTGATTTATTAATTCACTGAACTTTCACCTATTTCAAGCAACGTTTTTCGACTTCTAATGCCGAAATTAGTTCAAGGAGGTTGTAATGGGTTCTGAACCTCACTGGAAAAGTGGGGTTGTTGTTTGGGGGTTGTATGTTGGCGGGAGGTTGTGATGATATATTGGAGCGTAGGAACCGTGGTATGTGCTTTGAGACTTGTAGGGTGGTTTTTTATTTAGTTAATTTGGTTTTGTATTGTATATATTACTTTATTCTATTTTATCTTCCCGCCACTGGCCAGTGGCATAAGGCTGATAGAGTTCCTCTCCATCTGTCTCTATCCCGAGCCATTTCCCTTGCTTCCTCTAGGTTTTGGATTTCATCCTCAAGATCCCTGACAATTATGTCTATCCACCTCGTTCTTGGTCTACTCAGCGGTCCTCTTCCTATTTGTACTGCTCTCAGTGCTCTCTCCTGGGGTCTCTATTCCCCTCCATCTCTCAACATGTCCAAACCATTTAAGCCTTCCCCTCTTTAACCTGGTACTGAAATAGCCTTTGCCTCAATCTCACCCTGATGTCTTCATTTCTAACATAATCATCCCATTTAATGCCAAGTAGCCTTCTAACCAGCTTCATCTCAAAAGCATCCAACCTTTTCTCCTCTGTTCTGGTCAGTGCCCAGGTGGACAAGCCATACATCAGGACTGGTAGTACTACTGCCTTAAATGTTCTCATCTTAGTTTTCTAGCTGATTTCTTGCCTTGACCAAACGTTTTTTCTCAGAACCTCAAAAGGTCTTGCTGCTCCTAGTTTTCTTCTTTGTATATCTTCAATTTGCCTCCCGTCTGCTGTTACCACACATCCCAAGTAAACAAACTTCTCAACTTGCTTGAGTTCCTGTCCACTGATTGTCATATACTCCATGTGCACCCAATCATCATCCTTACTCACAACCATGATCTCTCTGTTCTTTGTGCTGATGTTCAAGCCAAAATTTTAAGTCTCTGTCTCCATCCTCATTACCATACCTACCAGCACCAGCCACGTATCAGCAACCAACGCAACATCATCAGCAAAGTCCAAATCCATAAAAACTTCTCCACCAATACTAGCCCCCTCTGTTTTCATTCTCCATCACTCTTCTCATTATATAGAGCGGCAGCCCGGACCGTTGAGATACAACGAACGAGATACCGACTGTAACCCCTACCGGTAGTTAGGAGTAGACTTGTAAACTGTGAAACTGACCGTCTGCCGAAAATATATGGGTGGCTTACTTAACAAGCACCACTAATTGCTCATTAGATTTTGGGTCTAGATCCAATATATGAGATACCAGATGAAACTAATATGTAATATATCTGCAGACTCTCCTGATTATAGAATGACCAGTGACAGACATTTTGGAGGGTGGGTTCCCCCTGACAGACGCACTGAAAAGGGGGGGTTAATTGGATCTAGATCCAACTTAGGAGATACCGAGTAAAATTTAAACTACAATAGCACTGCACATCCTAGAATACTGTGGTGGTAATGACAGACGTTTTAGTGGGTGGTTACCCCCTGACAGATGCCCCACAATGAGTGGGGAGGGGGAGGGGGAGGCAGGATCTGCATCCAACATTGGAGATACCAAGTAAAATTTGTACTACTATTGCACTGCACATCCTAGAATGCTGTGATGGTAATGCCAGACATTTTAGTGGGTGGTTACCCCGACAGACACCCCATAACGAGTGGGGGAGGAAGGGGGAAGGGGAGGGGGAGACAGGATCTCCATCCAACATCATAGTACCAAGTAAAATTTGTACTGCAATAGCACTGCACATCTCAGAGTACTGCGGTGGTAATGACATATTTTAGTGGGTGGTTTCCCCTTGACAGACACCCCACAAAAACTTGGGAGGGGGGGGGGGGGGGAGGGGGGGGGGGGGGAGGGGAGCCAGGATCTGCATCCAACATTGGAGATACCAAGTATAATTTGTACTACAATAGCAACTGCACATCCTAGAGTACTGTGGTGGTAATGACAGATATTTTGAGGGTGGTTACCCTCTGGCAGACACACAAACGAGGTAGGGAGGGGGGTAAGGAGGGGGGGGGAGGGGGAGACAGGATCTGCATCCAACATTGGAGATATAAAGTAAAATTTGTACCACAATAGCACTTCATATCCTAGAATGCTGTGAGGGTAATGGCAGACATTTTAGTGGGTGGTTGTTACCCTTTCACAGACATAACTTACGGTTGGAAGGGAGAGGTGGGACACCTTGAAATATTTCAAAATCTATCATAGGCAATATTAATATTAGAAATATGGTAAGTATCTGAAAATCGTGAGCCTGATAAAATGTAAAAGGCAAAAAATTCAAGAAATATTGTTATGTTTCAGGATAAGAATTACTGCCAGAGTTATTTTTTAAAATTCCTATTAAAGTATGGAATATTTCACTTCATTAATTCCATCACATCTATATAAATACTATGTGTGAGACTTACTAACTTGGTCTACTTTCTATAGTTTCACACACACACACACACACACACACACACACACACATATATATATATATATATATATATATATATATATATATATATATATATATATATATATATATATATGTGTGTGTGTGTGTGTGTGTGTGTGTATGTATGTATGTATATATATATATATATATATATATATATATATATATATATATATTATATATATATATATATACTAGATATAATATTAGCACTATCCTTTGGTTTGGAGTTATTACTTCACGCAAAGTATTTTATCTGAATGGGAGCGGGTCACAATTGGCAACAGCTGCAAGTATGTGTGCTGAACCCCATTTTTGAATAATTAAACCAGTCATATGGTGCCAATAATTAAACCAGTCTTATTGTGCCACTCTCAGTTCCTCTAAAAAAAGAAATGTAAGATAAGTATTCTCGCTTTAATAGCGTCTTTGGTCATTTTCTTTTCTTGCCTATAGTTAGGACACTGCAGCCATGTCGAGGTTCGTAGCCCAACGTGTCTTACCATAAATGAATTGTTCTTTAGTTTCTGTTGGTTCGTGTGGATGAAATAAAATTTTTATCGGATATGGGAATTCGATTGATATTAAGACCTAAGTCCCATCATAAAGAGCCGTTTTAACACCCGCACATTCACAAAGAGATGATGTATCACAACACAAATAATTAATGGAAACGGAAATGTGAATGAATTGTTCAGGATAAGCTAACTATAAAGATTAAAACATTTTCCCCCATTTTATTCCCCCTCCCGAAGTTGACGATCATACAAATTGGAGCTCCTGACTCCCAAATTAAGTTGGCCTATAATATCATGTCAGTTATCTAATAGTCCACTTATTTTCGGCGGCCTCACTCAAATTTATCTGTACACTATCATCAAGTATCAGGTACCATATATATTCAGGGAAGAAAATATAAACTTAAATAAAAATGATACACAGTTTGACGTTTAAAGCCAGCCGAGTGCGTTTGTCTCTTAACTTCTCGCCGGCACGCACCACAGGCAGCCTATGTAATGTGTTTCAATACATTCTAACGATGCTGGCTTTGACGACCATTATTCGGCTAATTTTCTCCCTGGTAATATTTTTTTCTTTATTTGTTCATTATATCCAGTAGAACAGGCACTAACATCAGATTTATGTCCTCACGTTTGTTCAAT
>NC_061095.1:53678476-53723863 GCF_015104395.2 Macrobrachium nipponense | reverse complement strand
ACTGAATACAGAGAAAAACAAAAAATTTGGATAAAAGATGAAGTTAGGACACGTGGATTCCCCATAAAGGTGTTTATTGTGGTTTAGGAGGAGGTTCCACAACATTAACATTAGAACTTTGTAGATGCAATCTGTTTCAATTAAAATAGTATTTGATACAAGTAAATTATTATTTTTTAGCATAAGACCAAGAACACCACGCGATATATGTCCATAATTAAAAAAGGTTAATCATATTTATTTCTCGCAAAATTAGGACTTAAAACGCGAGTTAAATGTAAATGATTTAATCGAATTTCTGTTATAATTATTATAAAAAAGATCTTGTTGTATGAATAACCATAAATGAGCCTTTATACGTCTTTGCTATTGAAACATGAATATAATAAATATAAGTATACCATGCAGTATTTATAATAAACTACATAATGTTTGTTTGGTAAATGAGGTTCATTAGAATATCTTTAGCAAGACATAATATTCTAAACTAACTGGAAATGATTTCAATGTCTCCCTCATATCAGAAAACTTATACATAGACACTAAACATTTCATTTTATTTATTTTCCAACTGAAATGAATTATGATAAAACAAAATTTTCTTGGCTGTCAACAGAATCTCTAAAACCTCCCTGAAGAGTCGGTGAGAGCAGCTCTTCTCTTGAAAGGCTCTAAAAGCTTTTTAAGTAAAGGCATGAAAGGCTTGGAGGGATCCATTTGCTTGCAATGTGATATTTGCACTACACGTAAACAGATCTCTGAGGAGAGAATGTTTTTCATTCAAAGGTTTTGTACACAGACAGACAGACATATAGATATATATTTTTTATTTCACGTGAACTTAATTATTACGTGACTCGTTTTCCATGTAATGAAGACACATGGTTTTCGAGAATGATGAATTACCTTTCCATCAATAATAATTATTCTTTGTTCTGATTTCTGTCACTGGTGTCTCCAGCCATCATTCTCAACAAACAGTTCTACAGAATTTCGTTTCAAAGGTTTTGATTTCATAAAAAAAAAACACAAATGCACACGCATACACACATCTTGCAAATACGACAAAGTATTATATACGCCCTATAACTATTGCACTTCCGTTGGGCGACCAGTCTGTAGGTCCACACCAGGCTCCCTATACTACACTCCTTTACACTTTATCTCTGGCCAAGGTTTAAAGAGCCAGCTTGATCCTAAACCACAAAAGCGAAAATAAGGGAAAGTGCAGCCGTTGGCGTCGGGTCTTGCGAAATAGGAGCGAGAAATGAAAGAGTCGGACTGAATCAGGTTGTTATAGTAAATATGACCCCCAGGGATAACCGTTGCCCAACAACCTTTACAGAAGCACAGTCGTGCGTTCCGGTGTTAATGTTTATGCAGCTTATTTGAACGGGGAATGTAGTGGGGCTTTGTCTTTCCCTTGTTCCATCTCGGAAATTGAATTGATTTTGATGGAAAGAAAATGAGGGCGGGAGAAATTAAATGTGAAATAATGATGATTCAGAATTCACAGTAGAATAATATTATTTAGATGAACTTAAATACTAAATGTCAATATACAAATGAACGTTGTATTGAACTTGTTCCATTGTCCAATTTCTTCATGATCTTACTTAGTGATGTTATTCCCGTCTTGTTGGAATAGAGGCAGTGGTGTTCAGAACCAGGTGTCGGAACCGCTTCTCCACAAGGGAGCTTCCTTTTACCTGAGGTCACGCTGAAGAGCTCCGGGTTTTTTCGAAGTTGCAAGTGCCAGTTGAAGCTTTTGCAAGTTGCAATCACAATCTGGAACTTTTATCAAGTTGCAAGTACCAGTTGGAATTTTTTTCAATTTGCAACTTCAAGTTGGAACTTTCTCAAGTTGCAAGTGGAAGTTGGAACTGTTTTCAAGTTGCAACTACAAGATGGAACAGCTACAAGTTCCAACTTGCAAGTGCAAGTTGGAACTTTTTCAAGTTGTAAGTGCCAAGTTGCAGGCATCAGTTGGAACTAGTTGGAACATCCTACAACTTGAGAACCAGAAACTATATTTCCGAAGGACTTGGTATATCTGTAAATAGGTTTTAGCATGATATTTAGTGATAAGATCTAGTTTTAGAATTTTTATTGAAAGATCCATTTTTTTGTCAAATATTTCCATTAACAAGGAACAATGATCTGGCTCTTAAAAAAGATCTTTGTTAATCTTTTAACAAAATACGAATAAAACTCACTGTGGGAAACCTTTCTGCCTTCCAGCACTTGAGATACGATGTCAAGTTAGAATAACATAAGTCCTTTGCCTTTTACAGAGTGAGATACACTTTTAAAAGATGCTTAGTCAGACAGACGACAGACAGACAGACAGACAGTATAATTATTCCCCAGTTCCCGCATTCATAATGTGCGATTATCACCATGCGCGCAAAAGTTGGTTTATCTCTATCTCCCCGAAAACGGGTTCCTCCCGAATTATGTTCGAGATTCTGAGTTACCAGAAAAGTTGGGAAACCTTCTGAGGAAGAAGAGCCTGGATAATGTGTGTGTGTGTGTGTTCCAAAGGTGTCATTTGTTTCATGAACGCGCGGAGACTTGGTCTCGTAAACTCAAACGGTGGGAATCATAATTCCTGGACATGCCGAGATTACAGAATCGTTTAAAGTGATAGAATGTAGAAGAAATGGTGATTTGGCAGTGTCCCTTATATAAAGTTCATCCTGCAAAGTTTATTTATAGTTTTCTGTAAAAGAAAATTATTAAGATTGCTTTTTCTGTCCGCCGCCCTCAGATCTTAAAAGCTACCGAGGCTAGAGGGCTGCAAATTGGTATGTTGATCATCCACCCTCCAATCATCAAACATACGAAATTGCATCCCTCTAGCCTCCTCAGCAGTTTTTATTTTATTCAAGGTTAAATTTAAATTGTACTTCTGGCACCGCTATAGTACCAACAACACAGGCCACCACCGTGGCTGAAGAGTTTCATACACGATTATACGCTGTACAGAAATCTCGATTGCGCCGAAGAAACTTCAGCGCATTTTGTACTGGTTTTAATCTTGATTTTGAAATTGCTGTCATGAGCTTTTTTTTATGTTATTAACGGTTTTCTAGTAATTAATGAGTAATTAACATTCACAATTAACTTGACCTTTGTGAAGCTATAGACATTAATATGCAAAAGACGTGTCCTTTTTGTATAAGACATACCACCATTTGTGTGTTTCGGTGCGTTTACATATGAATGAATGTATAAGCTTACTTATAAACAAAAATGCACATTCTGAACGTAAATATATGTACAGGCTTGTGCACAAACAATAATACACATTCTGATGGTGAACATATGTGCTCTGATGACATTAAAGGAATGTTCACTGTGAATTACACGGTGTTAGGTTGAGGAGAGAGAGAGAGAGAGAGAGAGAGAGAGAGAGAGAGAGAGAGAGAGAGAGAGAGAGAGAGAGGAATGAAAATAGTCTCGTACAGAAACAGAACCTTTTGCAACTTTCCTCTGACAAATGCCCAAGATCAGAAGACCAGTTGTTTACAAGTACCAATTCTAGACCCACTTCTTTAAACAGCGAAGAAAAAGGAGTAGAATAATAGTAATAATATTCTTAGCTGAGGAAGACTTTGAACGAGGCAATTAATCTTGGAGGAGCCATTTTTGACCCAAAAGTTCAGAGTCGCCATAGTGGTGCTTTTACTCTTTACTTCGAAATGAAACAGAAATTCTGACCTGAAGCTCATTTACTCATTAAAATTCATTTCCTCTTTAGATTTATTATGAGATGATGTATGCAATCCACAGCTCATTTACTAATCGTAATTCTTAACTCCTCTTTATATATATTCTAAGAATACGCAGAATCCACTACCACTATTTATATGCATCCTAAGAATGTGTAGAATCCACTACTAGTCCTTATGCACCTTCTATGAATACGCAGGAAACTACTGTCCCTTTCTACCAGATAAGTATTTAATTCTAACAGCCACAATGCTCTCCGAACTTTTCGATTTTCTTCACACCTTCTTTTGATACGTCAGTCGCTACGAAGCCTCAGATCCAAATGAAGAACAAGTGACGAAATTCTGAATCTTGGCCGAAGTCAGAATTTCCATCAGATAGACCTCAAACTTGTATCCACTCTCTATCCAGAGATCTCTATCTATCTATCTACTGGTTGGCCCAAAACAGTTTCAGCAAATGTGGAAGCCATCAGTAAAAAAAAAAAAATAATAATCTATTCTTGTTCTTGTGGATTTCCCCATTCTTTCCCATTTGCGACATCTGACATGAACCGCTTTTGATATGGACCTTCTGTTCTGGGCCTCTGATGGCCTCTGCTTTTAGGAAATGTTTTCCTCACCCAGAGAAGATGAAATGTTTTCCTCACCTGGAGGAGAGGAAAGGTTTTCTTCACCTGGAGGAGAGGAAACTTTTTCCTCACCTGGGGGAGAGGAAAGCGGAATTCCTCAAGCGTGAAGCAAAAAAGCTTTTGACTGAGTGTGTCCTTCTTACACGAGATTCCAGGCTTTGTGGCAGTCAAGACCGAAAATAGTCTAAATATTGTTTAGGTGGGAGGAGACAGTTTTGTGTGTTTTAGATTTTTTAGCGTCAGTGTAAAAATATATAGACTGTTTTGCTTCTAGAAAATTGTATGGAAAATGTTTTATTTCATATTGTTATTCATGACAACAATTATTAAACTCGAATGCAGAGCAGAAGCTGTTTATGTTTACTCTAAAATTAATCTTAAATTGTATTATAAGCTTCAGTGTCCACATTGTAAATAAATCAGAGATGATTTAGAAAAATCCTCTAAATATCGACATTCTGAAAAAAGTTGCCATTCAATAAAAACAAAATTCTTTTTCAGCAGCTGAACGCGGATGAATAAAAACATTTAGTAATACATTTGGATTCAAGAGGAAGGAATGTTTGCTAGCGAAGTATTATTTGTTTGTATCTTTGTTGTTTGTGCATCTGAAAGAGTCTTTTCGTTTGATTCTAAGGAAAAGAAGGTACCTTCATGAATGGAAATAATTTAGCTTTTTGGAAGAATTGATATTTGATTTCATTCAATTCTGAAGGAGTATTAATTGTCACAGAGGGAATAATATTGAACTTTTCTCAGTATACAGCTCCGTAAGAGGCCAGTGCCGTCTGTGCACCTCATGCGGTGCACTGTAAGCATTACTTAATGTTTATTTGCAACATCCCTCATGAACCCTAGCTGCAACCCTTTCATTCCTTTTACTGTACCTCAGTTCATATTCTCTTTCTTCCATCTTACTGTCCTTAACCTCTCATAGCAGTTGATTAATTGTGCAACAGCAAAAGGTTTTCCTCCTGTTACGCCTTTCAAAACCCTTTCTACTGGCAATTTCCGTTCAGCGCTTGACTGACCTCAAAGGGTCCCAGCGCTTTTGACCTTTGGTCTAAATTGTATATTATCTACTATTTCGTTCATCAGTTCAAACAGAATGATTTAATATAAGGAAATTCAGGCAGTTATGATTTAATAGCATCGTTTCTGAGGATGATCAACCTTTATGATTACTTCATCTAAGTTCTATTTCTGCATTTATATAACTTTTTTTAAGTTGAAATAAATAATTTATATTATAAGTTCTCTCTCAACCGAAATCACACACGTAAAATCATTATTTTTCGGTGTTGGTTTTCCACAGGCAAAAGTAATACAAAAGTAATATATTTTCCAAGCCAGCCGTGGATGTATTTCATTCTTCCATAGAGATCGTGTTGTTGTATCATAACAGTCTCTTTAAAGTCATAAGGGGAAATAATTGCACCGACTGAACTTGTGATAGACCTAAATTCAGATGAACTCGAGAGTAAATCACAGCAAACTGAAATCAGGCTTTTTCCAGCTGTGATATCTCATTTCTGTTCCGAATTCTGACATGTCAATCATTCTAAAGGACAATTCACCAAATTAAAGTGAAATTTCTCTGTCCTGTGATGTTATCTCATCACATGATTAATCAAAACTCGTGTTCGTCAGCGATCTGAAATATCAATTTGACCAGAGACTGAAATGCATCAGATTCAGATAGACAGAGATAGTTGCAAAATAAGACTTTTAGTGATGTCTCTCTCGTCATAAAGATTCTTAACGACCAATAAACCTCAATTCATACAAGTGGAATTTGTTCATTTATTTGAAACCGTGATTTGAACCGAACCATCATTAATTTCAGGAAGCCATTCAATCAATCATTCCTGGAAGGCGCAGGACTTATTGGAAGCCCTAATTTTTATGGAGTAACATGGCAACCGGACTAATTGATATCTTAGTCTGTGGAAGGCTGAAACGTGTCCTAATTTACTTTCAGATTGTCGTTTCAAAGCAAGATCTCTCTCTTTAAAACGTGGCATGCACACATAAACACAAAACACACACATATATACGTTGAGTGTAGCGTATGTATGTATGTATAGTGCTCTTGTTAATCATCAACACTTCTATTACGAACCACAACAGCCGGTGGTGTAACTTTCAAATAATGATGTAAAAAACTTATATAACAAACTTTACTTTTGAAAAATAGTTACATAATTGTATAGCGAAATCAAGCCGACTACAGTTACCTAACCATACAGAAGTCAGGAAGACAGTGATTAAGAGGTTACGGTAATTTACGTCGTACGAAGGAAAGGGGACCAAATAATTGGGGCCTTCTCTGGGTTGAGGGGAATTTGTTGTTGCCCACATGACGAAGCAGGCAATAACTTAGTGGGCCCTCTCCTGAAATTAGCTGTGGGAAGAATAATACTCTTTAGTCTTCGGAAAGATCGATGACCAAAATGGTTATAGAGGCAGTAATAAGACCTGTTTCTTATCTTTGGTTTCCTCAACGGAGGATTTCCTCACAATGCTTATAACAGTTGCTCGAGGTGTCTATAAATACGATTTCTGTTTTTAATGAACTTAAAATTGTTTAGCAAATAAACTTTCCTTAAGTAACGAGAGGTCCTTTGCTTTTGAAGTGGAATTTTTGCTTTCTTAAAGTTTATCGCGGGGACTGCTGCTTTCAATCAGTATAAACGATTTATGAAAAGGAATTATCTACTTATTTGAAATACCCTTAATCTCTTCTTTCTCTCTCTCTCTCTCTCTCTCTCTCTCTCTCTCTCTCTCTCTCTCTCATATGTCAAGAGAGATAAAAAGAAAAGACAGTTTCTGAATATTAGTTATATGATATTTAATGTTAAGAAAGAAAGCATACCAACATACAAGAAAAATCTGTCGAGAGAGAGAGAGAGAGAGAGAGAAAAGAGTTATTTTAGAACCCTCTCCTGCTCCTCCCAATCGCTTTCATTCCCAGAGAGTCTTTCTCCTCCTTTTCAATTCCTTTCACTTTTCGGTCTCCATCATCGACTGCATCAGGCCATATCTATCAAGGTTGTTGCTGCTGCTAATTTTGCAGGCGTTACAGGCACAGACACACACACAAAAGCCACTTCGTTGATTGCATAGGCTTCGTTTACAGCGGACGCTCTCTTCAGAGGGAGCAGATTCTTCCTTTCGGTTTCCATCGGATACTGATAGACGCTCCGCGGTTCTTCTTTGTCTGGTTTCTTTGTATATATATATATATATATATATATATATATATATATATATATATATATATATAATATATGTGTGTGTGTGTGTGTGTGTGTGTGTGTGTGTGTGTGTATGTGTGATCATATTCTCTAAAGGGGAACCTTCAAAGACTTCTCCTCCATAATGCAAACACAGCAAAAATGGGAGTAGAATTCCCTTCAGCTGGATTAAGTGCTCTGTAGTCACTAATTGAGATCCTTAGGCCTTAGCTGCAACTCCTTTCATTTCTTTTACTGTACCTCCGTTCATATTCTCTTCCATTTTACTTTCCTCAGCCCTCTCCTAACAATTGATTCATAGTCCAAAATACAAAAGGTTTTTCCTCCTGTTACGCCTTTCAAACCTTTTTGTCAATTTCAGTTTCATCATTGTATGACCTCTTACGTCCCAGCTTTGGTCTTTGGTCTAAATCCTGAAATCTGTTCTTATCCATTCAGCTGGAATAATTTGGAATTCTCAGAGGTCCTCTGTGTTTCCAGAATCTTTATAACCAGAACCCTCTTTTCAAAGGGCGTGTCTGTCAGCACTGAAGGGGTGTTATCTATTTAGAAAAGGCTCCGTATGCCATTCTCAATACTCCGCTATGAGAAAAAAGAACGAAAAACAATCATCGTCTTGATACAGACGAATTCAGGGTCAAAAGGTCTGATAATCCTCCATGAGGAAATTTCAGTCGACCCTCAATTCCCAGGCAGGTGTTGTTTTCTTCCGGGTCTGAGATAACAAACAACCTTAATGACACTACAGTGCTTTCTCTCATTCTCTGCCTGAAGGAGAAAGCACCACTTTCCTCTCGTTCGAAAGACTAAACTGACTGGGGCCTTCTTCCTCTTATATATGAGGCTTTCGTACCTGTTGCACGAGAGACGCCTACCAGTATTTTTTTTTCATTTTTTTTATCTCGCTAGATCCTTAATCTTCAAAAAAACTAGAAGATAGCAACATTCTCTCTCTCTCTTCTCTACTCTCTCTCCTCTCTCTCTTCTCTCTCCTCTCTCTCTCACAGAGAGGGGACGTTATTTTCTCATAACACAACTTGATCACAGAACAAAAGGGGAGGTCACAATGACTGTTGATTTGTTTGTGATGAAGTTGGCTTTATTCCAGCACGGGCTCTTGCCCATGGGGCAGTCCGTAATCATAGACTAAGTATTAAACTTACAATATGGAAAGAGTTGTAGTTTGGCCTGGCGGGCGGACCGTAAAGTAGTCACTGTGACGTCATCCTGTTCCTCGTTGCTGATTGGCTGATGTATCTTGGCTCTAAACTCTCTCATGAGCGCTATGGTCGAGGTTTCATATCCCAACTAATAAATCGCTGGTGTGTGAATGAAGATGTTATTCACTCACACTATTGAAGATGTTACTTTAGTCAGGCAAAAAGGATGAAATGAAGCCAAAGAATGAGAAATTATACAGTTGAGTCAATTCTCTCTTATTCCTCGCAATCAACGCCAAAGAACATTACTCTAGATGCAATGTATGGCAATTTTGATCAACGAAAAGTCGAAAACTATGAGAATATCACTGTGCATACATTGATAAGGCACAGGATATGTATGTGTCCTTTTATTAAGCAGCATCCATGTTGTTTCACAGCAATATTTTCATCTACCCGGACTTTATATAAAGGACTACAACACTGAGTTTAGAGCTTCATTGAGAACTATCTCAGTATGAAGCTTTTCATTCGATTTATTTGTATTCAAATATAAACTTCAGATTAAATACTTTGACAGTAGAAAAATGAATTCCAACTCACAGCAACACAGGTAATATGACAGACTAATTTTGATGCTGGCCTATATTATCCTGATGACTTGGTAAAATGTTTCTGCAATCATATAGTAAGTAAATCGAAATGAATCTTTTCAATTATATTTTTTAAGAGAAAGGAACGCTTTCTCTCACAAAAGGATCTGCACAAAACGGCACACGAGGAAAGGAGGGAACAGACAGCCTGAGTCAACGGAACACCGACTGTTTGTTGTTCCAAATGAAATTTCTTCTGAGCAGCTCTGCTGGAATGGCGCTGAACGCCTTCCTACTGGAGGAGGCGGAATTTGCTTAACCAAGTTTCTAGCAATGAGAGTTTGTCATTTTGAAGTTTACTTTTGAGAACAGGTCCATGGAAATGCTTTCTTTGCGTTGCTTAATCAAACGACGAATCTGTCCTATTTAGGGGAGGTGTTGTGAAGTGTAACTGTGGAAGTTGTTCTCTAAATCGGCCGCTCAAACTACAGTGGAAGTTTAGCCTCAGAGTAACGGTCTCAGTTTGACGAAAAGCATGATCGAAAAATGCTTATAATTAGGGAATTAAAAATGGCTACAACCATATAATGATAATCTTAGAAGATTCTCTAAGCACCCAGAAAGCTATACAATCTATCTTGTAGCTTTAATAATCTGGTGAGTAAGAAAGAGATTACTGAAGGAATCCTGAAGCCAAGAACTGACGAAAAGAACAAGACACAATGAACTGTCTAATCAGGGTATCACTATCTCATCTCCGTAACTTGGAGACCTAGTGGTCTTGGTAGGTATCAGAGGAGGCCTGAGAAGTAGGAGATTTCCTTCTCTGGTGAGAAGCAGAAAAACAAAAGGAACAGAAACTTTTCTGAGCAGGAGAAAAAGTAGAACTTATAGAAAAATAACATCACAAGGGTTGGTTAGAAGTTTTGCCATTAATTCAGTTCTGTCAAGAATGACACACCAAAACCTAAAGTAGAATAGGTGTCACAGGTTCCCCATAGACACTTGTCATTTCTACAAAACCACAACAGAAACTAATTCTCTGATTGGTTGCTGTTCTATTCGATTGAATTAGTCAGCCAATAGGAAGACATCAATCTAGTGGACGTAACAAGGCAGGTTCATTGCTTATTACCTTCTCTATTGGTTTGTATTCTTCATACCTCTTCATACACCCAAATTCATAGTTTTAATACATGCAAGTTTACATACATGGACATTTTATAATATCAGGGCATCCGTGAGAGGAATAATATTTTAGTTCTCCCCTAAAATGTAACGGCAAGGACGGGGTTGGAGAGGGAACAGGTCATTTGTCAAACTCCGTTTGCATAGATATCATCTCTCTCTCTCTCTCTCTCTCTCTCTCTCTCTCTCTCTCTCTCTCTCTCTCTCTCTCCTTTTATGAAACTTCAACAAGAATAGCATACGAGTATTTTATCTATTTATTCATGCTTTTCATTTCAATATTATGCCTTTATCTTTCCGCTTATAGAAGTGTGAACCTTTAAAATAATCACTCTCTCTCTCTCTCTCTCTCTCTCTCTCTCTCTCTCTCTCTCTTTCTCTCTCTCTCTCTCTCTCTCTCTCTCTCCAAGTTTTCCCGTGGAACTGAGGTGGGTGAACAGACACGATGACAAACTTCTGAAGTGCCCGAAATATCACTTTCCGCAACGTCCTTCAGTCATCAATTTGTCACTCGACTTTCTAGATACTCTTTTGTGGCAGGAAATCTGTATTCAAGTGAAAGTTCTCTGTTTAAGGACCTCTGACTCAATTTGGATTTGCATGAAGAAGACTAATGAAAAAGATCAGAAATATCATGATTAGCAAATAATGTAAAGAATACTTTTCAAAAATCTTCGAAAGGAAAAATTCTATTGCTGAAAGAAAACGGGCCGCAATTAGAATAGGAAAAGCGAGAATGATAAGAGACAGAGAGAGAGAGATGATCAAAACAATAGATGATTCATGAATGAGTTTCAACGTCATATGTTTGTATAGAAGTGAGACCCATATCAGTAACAGTTCTATGTCACGTTTTGTAGCAATTAAAAACTGGAAAATTATTATTTATTTTTTTTATACCAGAAGCTTTTATATTGGTGACATCGTTTTGATGAATTAATAAAACTCTTTTGTCGATGAAAATGGATGGAATCTGGAAAGCCTGAAATTAATGATGAGTTAAAGGGTCTGGAAAGCGGCATTGTTGAGTTGAGTTGAATATAGAATTTAGGCCAAAGGCCAAGCACCGGGACCTATGAGTCATTCAGCGCTGAAATGGAAATTGACAGTAAAAGGAAAACCTTAAAGCAGTTGCTCTATGAATCAAGTGTCAGAAGAGGGTGAAAAGTAAGATGAAGAAAGAGAATATGAAAGGAGGCACAGTAAAAGGAACGAAAGGGGTTGCAGCTAGTGGCCGAAGGCAAGCTGCAAAGAAACCTTAAAGTAATACCTACAGTGCACCGCATGAGGTCCACTGACGGCAATTCCCCCGTACGGGGAGCGGCATTGTTGTAGTACGTGCTGTACTGAAGTAATTGGGCATAGTTGCCATTAACCGCTGTTGAAAATAGGTTGTCAACACGGATTTCAAACTGGGTGACGAAACCTTCAAATACTTTTGGTCCATTGTCAAAACATAAATTTTTTGTTAACGAGACAAATTTGATATTAATTAGAACACTGAAACGGAGCACCAAATCAGCACAAAAGATTTTGTTAATTTCTATTGATTGTTATTTGTGGAAATTATTAGGTTTCGCTAATTAGGTTATGACTCTGCCATGGCTAGGTAAAATTATGATGACGTAACGAGACCTTATTTTAATATTGAAAGTGAATGAATAATATCCAGTTCTTGATCATGTTTGTGTTGAATATACGTACAAGAATCCATACTAGCATCTAATTATGTCCTAAAAGAAGGAGGATATTGTTAATATATAAGAAACAAACAGGAAAAATAAGTCCCGTGACAACCGTCCAGGGAAAGGATATATTTCACGATCCTACATCCGGGTTCCCTAAATAAATATAATAGGGTTGTTTACTTTTTGTAGGAGGGGGGTGGTGATGGAACCTTCCTTTCCTTTCAATACAACTTGGTGAGGGACGTCGTTTCCTCAATAGATGCGTTACTTTCCTTATTTCCTCCACCTGTCGCTCTGGAATGACCTGATATTTCAAGCTAAGTGTGTGTGTGTGAGAGAGAGAGAGAGAGAGAGAGAGAGAGAGAGAGAGAGTGAGTGAAAGTTATTTAAAAGAAATGTTCCCCATAAAACTTGACAAGGTTGTTGAATAGGTGACACTCAGGGGCAAACTTTCAAAGCATGATTCTTGATAGTTCTGAAGGTCCTTATTGACATAAACAGCTGGAAACACTCTCCTACATACAACAAGCGCACGTTACACGCGTTATTATATAATAATAATAATAATAATAATAATAATAATAATAATAATAATAATAATAATAATAAATTTGATTCCCATACCTGTCCGAATTTGAAACATTTCCCAGAACCCTTAAATAAGTGGGGAACTAACTGAGTTCGTAACAGCTAAGCTACTTACTAAGCACAAAAGACAGAATTAAACCTCCTGACTTTGCAGAAACACTCGTATATTTATGTCACCCCTCTTTCTCAAGTTGCCATTTACTACGTACTTTTAAAAACATGAAGTTTGACTTGAGGTTATTCACGTATGAGATTCTTTCCTGTATTTTGTAGGTTTCACGATTCATGAAATGTCTTATCCTCTGCTCACGGTGTAATTTCGCTAATCTGGTTGTCAATAATCCTTTTGGGATTAAACTTACCCACATGATGTTCTTTTATTGTGGATTCCGAGTCATCATCCTCAAAAATACATTTCTCCCTTTTTTGTTTCTTTTGTAACTTTCTGTAAAAGACAACTACTGAGATGGCTACTTGTCTGTTGATCATCCACCCTCCAATCATCAAACATACCAAATTGCAGCCCTCTAGCCTCAGTAGTTTTATTTATTTAAGGTTAAATTTAACCATGATCGTGCGTCTGGCAACGCAACAACGCCGGCCACCATGGCCGTTGAGAGTTTCATATAGCTTTATAAGCCGTGCAGAAAACTCGATTGCATATTATTTGTTTTTATTCTTTTTATATTTAAAATCGAACCCACTTCCTCTTTCTTCCTTAATGAAGGAAGGCTGAGCCCCACCATATTCCCCACGACAGCTTTACAACAACACAACCATAAACCCAGTCACAATAGAAGCCTCCATAAACTTCTGATGCAAGAAACTATAACTGTGTTTCTGGGGATTTTATCGGGCAAAGGCTTTAACCCTTGGGGCTATATATATAACATCTGATTCAGTCCTCTCTTGAATTTCTCGCTCCTATTTCACATGACCTGACGTCGACGGCTTCACTTCCACTCGGTTCTCGCTTTGGTGGTTTAGGTAAAACTGGCTTTGTCTCAATCTCGCCCGGAGATTAGGCTGAATAGTAATAGGAAGCCTGGTGTGGGTCTATGGATTCGACCACAACCCAACGGAAATGAAAATGTTAGAACGTGTGGCAGTTATAGGTCGTAATACTTTGCGGTCTTTGCATTTTGTGTGTGTTTGTGTTTTATGAATTTAAATTCCTATAGGGACGAAATTCTTTAGAACTGTTTGTTATTAATGATGGCTGGAGACACTGGTGATAGAAATAATAATAGAGAAGTATTATAGATAAAAAGCTAATTTATCATTCTCAGGGATTACTTAGGATTTACGTCCTTTTTTGGGGGATTAAGTTTTCTTGTTTTAAGTTTCGTGTATTTCTTCATTCTTCCTCGAATTCCTTTCCCTTGACAATGATGGATTGTCGAATATTTTGTAAAAAAAAATAATTTCACGAGTTTCAAGAATCTTCCATTATAGTTTTTGCTATGCAAAACACACACACACACACACACAAACACGTCACATATATTATATATAAAATATACATTAATGTTGGTTAATACATTCTAAGAGATACAGAAAAAATACATTATATATAAATTTTTCATTTTCAAAATGAAATCGTGTAACCTGGTATATTGGCTGTGAGGATGATAATGCTTACATTTTTCCCCCCTACTCCTTTCCAGTATCCTTCACTATTCCCATCCACTCTCCACAACTACTACTATCAACTCACTTAACTACTCCGTCCACTCATCCAATTACTCCAATACTCCCATCCACTCCCCACAACTATTACCATTCGCTACCCCAACTACTCCCAACTCCCATACACCTATCCTCTCCACACAACTACCCCATTCACTTCCCCAAAACTACTTCCATGCACGATCACAACTACTCCCATCTACTCCCCAACTACTCCCACTCACTCCTCCAATTGCTCCCATACTCGTACCCACTCCCATACTACTTCCATACACTCCCAACAACTACTCCCATTTACTCCCCAACTACTCCTATTAATAACCCCAACTACTCCCATACACTCCTAAAAATACTCCCATCTATTCCCCAACTACTTCCACTCACTCTCATTTACTCCGAACTCGTATCTACCCAACAAATACTCCAATCTCCTCCCCAACTACTCCCATTTACTCCCCCAACTACTCCCATACGCTCCAGCAACTACTCCCATCTACTCCACAACTACTCCCATACGCTCCCAGCAACTACTCCCCAACTACTCCCCCAATTATTCCCGTAGTCGTATCCACTCCCCATAATTATTCCCATACACTCCCAAAACTACTACTATCTACTCTCCAACTATTCCCATTCCCTCCACAACTACTCCCATGCATTCCTAACAACTACCCCCATCCACCCCCATCCACTTTCAAATACTCCCATTCACTCCCCAAATTGCTCCCATACTCGTATCCACTCCCTCAACTACTCCCATACACTCCCAACAACTACTCCCATCTACTCCCCAACTATTATCATACACTCCCCAACTACTCCTATCTCCATCCACTCCCCCAATACTCCCATACTCCCTCCACTCCCCCTCATTTCTGCCGTCTACTCCCCAGTTTGCTCACATCTTCTATTCACTGCCCCCCTTAACTCCTCCTATCACCCACTCCCCCAGTGTTTGTGGGAGAAGGTTTAGATAAAGTTTCTCCTCAAAAGACTCCAAATAATCATGAGAATAAATCCTGACTCTTATTTCCTTCCCATTTCTGAGGAACCGATGAAAGTCTTGCCTTTTGCTGCAACGAGTAATATACCGTCCAGGCTAAAATATAATCAAAATAACTATTCTGACAATAATGATAAAAATAGATCTTATTTCCTTTAACTTTCTGAAGGTTTTATAAACCTCAATTTTCTCTTCCAGGAGCAATAAAGTCTTGATGCTCCACAACAAAATCATCTCAGGGGAAAGTTTCCGTAAAAAGAAAAAAATAATGAGAAAAATGTCTTCGTTACACCAACCGAGATCCTGAAGGACTTCGGACAGAAAATGACGAACTTTCTTTTCACCTTCTATGGAAGAAGTTCCTTAGAGTTGGAATATAAGGATAAGGGGGGTGGGATGGGGCGGGGGTGTCTTGGGGCTGTTATTATATAAATATCGTCGAGGACTGAATCTTTCTCCGTTTCTTCAAGTAAGTTTTGTTTTCTAGAGGACACTTGAAGGTTCTGAGGAGTCGTTAGAGATTTTGTAGATTCTATGTCGTTTTTTACGTTATAAATGAGATTCTTTAATGAATAAGTAGTTATATGAATAAATGAATAAATTTAATATAATCCTCTCAATAATTATTCTTGTGCCTTTTGTACTAACTACGTAATTCATCTCAGTGGTCGTTTTAAGTAATATTCAACTTCCACACTTCACTACCATGAGCATGAATTGGATAAAACATACATATATATATATATATATATATATATATATATATATATATATATATAATATATATATATATATATATAAATATATAAGTCATCACATTGCCCGTGATTCATATACATATATCGAGCTACGAATGTCCTTTAATATCTAATTCGCTCTACCTCGGAATTAATTTTTTCATATATGTTTAACCGAGGGGGAATTATTAAGCGATAATAGAATTAGCGGCCGACAGGCGCGAACCATCGACCTCTCAATTCCAGGACTGGCAGTGAAGCCTTAGCCAACCACGCCACCGCAAGGTTGGCTAAGGCTTCACTGCCAGTCCTGGAATTGAGAGGTCGATGGTTCGCGCCTGTCGGCCGCTAATTCTGTTATCGCTTAATTAAATTCCCCCTCGGTTAAACATATATGAAAATATATTAATTCCGAGGTAGAGTGAATTAGATATTAAAGGACATTAGTAGCTCGATATATATATATACTATATATATATATATATATATATATATATATATACTATATATATATATATATAAAGTTTTTAATGTATTTGTATATATATGTATGTATGTATGGACGTATGTGTGTTTCTTTGAATATATCTATAAAGTGAATGACTTTACAATACTTGCAACGTAAAAGCGGAGATGAAATCATGGGCAAGAAAACTATCACAGCAATGAACATCATTCAAACGTTTGAAAATACTCGAACAAAATCATCTCCATGCAGACCAAACCGTAATAGTTTAAAAGACGTCCCCCCCCCCCCCCACCCCCCCCCCACCCCCCCCCCCCCCCCCCCAAAAAAAAAAAAAAAAAAAAAAAAAAAGGCGGCAGCCACGCTAGGTGTTTACATCCATCGACGCAGTTATCCTCAGTTTCAGTTCAGGCAAAAGGACTTTTCAATAAAAACAAATGGTTTTTATCTAGTATCAATATTAACGATGTATCAAATCTGTCAGCAGATGGACGTGGAATATTTGTGCTCTGTTGGTCAGTTTTTGTAAATTATTCTGCGAACTCTTGATTTTATTTCAACGTAATTTTAGATTGTAAATATGATTCAAAATAGCATTTATTCCATCCAAATTCTTGGCTTATCACAATCCAGTTCAGCTGCCTCTAGTATATTTCATCAAGATCAACAGCTTTTCATAACAGAAAAAATCCTTGTCACAGAATCATACAATGGTACAATTCCACGAGGTCTTAATTTTGATTATTTGTGTTTTCAATATTAAAAGTGATAAAAATAAAAATATCAAATATTCCATCCAGCTTCACTTTTGGCTAGTCACTTGAACTACCTTTCAATTTATTGCCTGAAAATCAAAGGCTTTAATAATAAAAAAAAATCATAGATTCTATGAAATCCCTTCAAGCGAAGTCTGACTTTTTCGACATATTGGACACGCAGATGGGTCATCGCCCAGCCGAATTTTATCATTGACAGTCCGGATGAATAAAGACTTTGCAAGAGGAACAAAGTATTTCCGATGACCTTGTCTCAAATGAAAGAGGGTTGGGGTGGAAGGGGTGGTCGTGAGGGGAGGGGGGGGGGTAATACGGTCTCAGAAATGTTTTTGGAGCTGTCTGTTACTTGATATGTGAAGGTGAATGTTTCTTTCACCTTAGTTTAATTTATATTTATCTTACATTTCTTGTGAATATACTTAGAAAAAAAACATTACAAAATCACTGTACTGTTCGGTTGGCTTTATGCCAGCGCAGGCTCTTTACCTATGGAAGCCCGTGGGATATATCAAGATCAAGATGCTGAAAGGGTTAAGGCGCCTGATGTGGACCCCTGGACCAACCAAGAGACGAAATAAAGACATAGATATTATTAATATTGTACGTAAAGTCAACATAAGGGTCAAATGATGCGGATAGAAGACTTAAATACAGAAATTAAATCTAATATGATATAAGGTAGAGCGGTCACGCCAGGGATGACATGGATATAGTATTGGAGGGGAATAACGAAATAAAGATAAATAAAAGGAATACGGATGCATTGATAACAGAGGAAGAGGAAAAAGAAGAAGAGGAAGTGAAGGAAAGGGAACTCGATACAAAAATGGGAGATGCGATAATCAAGAGAGAATGAGATGAAGGAAAACTGATAAATGACTTGGGTAGGATATTGGAATACCTTGTAATATAGGTAACAGGCGATGCTCTGAAATAATATGGTACGTGTATATTTGTAATGAGAGAGAGAGAGAGAGAGAGAGTCTGGCCTATTCACACTTAAACTGCCGAATAAATCCTTTATCCTGGAAAACATCACAGCTTCTTACAATTTCTCATACCCTTTTTTTTTTTTTCTTCTTCTTTTTTTAAAACCTTTTTTTCCCATTTCGTTTCTACTGAGTAACCCATCTGTGTAACCGTGAGCGTAAAAGAACCTCCAACTATTCATTTTAATGTTTCTTTTTATTTTTATTCAGGGCCACAATCTCAGGAGGCTTTCTATAAAACCTGGTGTGGCCCACCTCAGGGGTGCATAACTTGGGCAACTCATGTAATTTGCATAGCTCCTCCACCGTCTTGGGAATTCAAGGTTGGGACAAATGGTGGATTTTGAACTATTCTTAGTTTCCTAGTTTTATTTAAAATTTTTACCAAGTATGTCTCTCTCTTTCATGATATTTATACGAATATATATGTATATATATATATATATATATATATATATATATATATATATATATATATATATATATATATATATATATATATATATATATATAATATATATGTGTGTGTGTGTGTGTGGTTTGTGTGTGTGTGTGTGTGTAGTGTGTGTGTGTGTGTGTGAAAGTATATTCGTGTGTGTGTTTAAAACTGTAATCTGCATCAACACTCCTCCCTTCTCTGGCTGTTCTGTCTCTCTATCTGTCATCCTATATATATATCGTGAACCTGGGCCGTCTATCTCGTGACACCTCATGAATCTGGAAGTCTTTTTGTGAGGGACTAATCGATCCTTCCAATCCATTGCCACAAGAGCTTCCCCTAAACGTGTCGTAAAAAGAAAATGATCAAGTACCGAAATGATTTATTGGAAGTCGAAGACATCTAGAATGAAATCTGGGAAGCCAAAGATTGTGTGGATGTTTGGGAATATACGAATGAAGACTTATGGAACATGTGTGAATGATTTTGAAACCAGGAGGAGAGAATCGTGAAGTGAAAATTCAGGGAGGGAGGGAGCTGATTGGATAAATTAATTTATTGTTTGATGTTCAAGAGGGCTGTCCGCTGGACCAAGCAAGCACCTGTCAGCAGAGCGTCGGTATAAATTGGCTGACCAAAGTTAGCATTTCTCGAAGAGGCTAGGAAACTTGTTACAGACTGAAATATTTCCTTATAAGAGATAACAGACAGCAAAAGCAGCGAAGCTCTCAAATGAATGATTGTCTTCAAAGCTGGTTGTGCTGCTAGGCGCGTTTAAATCAAAATTTGTATCGTTTATTAGTCTGTTAATTTAACTTTTGTTTTTAATAAGCTATCTCTTCCTTTTGTGTTTCCCATTACCTTGGTCTTACTCCTTTCTAATGAAAACACCTTATCATGCGGCCTTGGTCCTTATGAACAGGGTTCTTCATCCTCTGAATAATTATGCTACAGTAATTAATCTATAGCCTGAAATCATCGAAGATTCATAAAAGACCGAGATGAAGGAGCGTTTGGTAACCGCTGGTCTGTCGCAAAGGGTTACAAGCACCAAGAAACAGAGAGAGAGAGAGAGAGAGAGAGAGAGAGAGAGCGCACGCGGAAGACGACCATGAGAACGCAAAATTGGAAGTATGAGGACAGTACGGAGGGAGAGCAGAGAAGAAAGATAATTGGATACTAAGACGCAAAGGAATGGTCGTGACTCGCGACCAATAGGATGGAATGGAGATAGACTGATAACGAGGGGAGAAGGGAATATATATAAATACTGAATATTCTGCGGACGACGTTGCTTACCATCTGCTCGGTTATTGGGTTGGTCTATTTCGACTCTAGTCATGAAATGGACTGGTGATTAAAATAAGTCTCCAGTTAATGAAAATGATGAAATTCAGGGCGGCAGGAAGGAAGTTCCATTGGCTCTTGTACTCGGTAGATATTTGTCCTGGATATGAAATAGATCATTTGAATTGTTTAGAACATGAACCAAATAAAGGATCATTGAACATTGGATAAATATAAACTATCTTAGACGAAACAATTTAAAATATCCATTTAATTCTCTCGTCTTCTTATGGTGTCATGAACGTGTTTCTTCAACAGTTCCCAAAAGTCATATAGAATGTGCCTGAATACCTATTGAACTGTTGTCTCACTTCACTTTCTATATAAGAAGTCTTTTAATCATAAATGAATCTATGATTGACAAGAAACTGTTTACATATGAACTCAATTTGCAACAAACTTTGCTCAATTGAAATAATTTTGTTATTATTCATCTAGTAAAGACTTCTTCATATCTGGATATCATATATTTTTGGGGAAATTCACAGGTATTAAATGGCGCTATTCTGGAATAATTGTGTCTCTTGAATTGATAAAATGGTTTTCATGAAGATCATATTTCTGGGACATCAAATGTCGCTGTTGAAAGCCAAAAGCCTCCGACTCTGCTGGTTAATAGGTTTGCACATCTCCGTCCAATATATAATATTGCATTCCATTTTCATCCTCTCTCTCTCTCTCTCTCGCCCAAGAGGCTCTACCCAGATCTATACAATGACGGGAAAGAGGAAAAAATAGACAAGAAGAAAGACAAAATCTGCAACCTTTTGAAAAAAGAGGGAATTGCAGATTTGGAGAAAGATGTTACTACAAACATCCTAAGATATGTCAAAAAACTATGAAATATATGGTAAATGTGCATACTTAGATGGATATGGGGATGATTGCAGAGATCTGCATCCAAAAATATGTAAAAAAACCTAAAAGAAGGAAAAGGATGTAAGTTCGACAAAAAAATGCAAATATATGCACCCTGTAGCCATGAATCATAATCAAATAAATAACCAACCAAGTAATAAAATCCAAAATAAGAAAGAAACAAATAAAGAGAGAAATCAAGAATATCAGGGTAAAAGAGAAAAGCAAACCACCAATGAGATATGCAGAGGTGTCAGCAAAAAATTTCAAAGCATCAGCTCCGAAATTCTACTCAAGAGATAATAACTGTATTTATTATGCAAGAGGATATTGCAGAAACGGAGAAAATTGCAGATTCAGACATTCAAAAAATGAATAATTATGATGAAGGAAGATCAAATATTATGGAAAAGTTGGATTTTTTAATGTCAGAATTTCTGGAAATGAAAAAGAACAACATACCAGAACAGGAAAGAGACATGGGAAAATCCTTATTACTACCAGTATTAAAAATGAAGGAGAAAACACGCAAACCATCATAGTGATGAATGCGCAGGGTTTAGTTACGAGTAACTCAAAAAGAAAAATAGAGTACTTAGAAGAACTAACCCAAAATGAAAAGAAAATAGATATAATGAATATAAGTGAAACCTGGTATTCCCAAGAGACTGGGAATGATGATCAAATAAAAGGGTTCCAAACTTATAGATCAGATAGAAAAAATAGGAATCAAGGGGGAACCGCAATATATGGGAAAGACAAAAAACCAAGGAAAAATATATGAGAAATATAGTAAACTCAGAACGTGAACTAATAGCGGTAGAATTTGAATCTGAAAAATTGATGAACATAGTAATATATAGACCCCCTAATACTAAAGAGTTTGACTTAATAATTGAAAAATTGGATGATATATGTAGAAATCACAAGGACTGGACTATTCTCCTATCTGGTGACTTCAACTTTCCTTTCGTAGAATGGAAAGAACGAATAGGAGATTGTGGTTGTACTTATACATATAAAAAATGAGAGTAATAGTAGTGCAGAAGATAAGAGGCAATTTGAAAAGCTATTAGATATGCTACTAGAATACAACATTCAACAAATAAATCACCTGCCAACAAGAAAGGAAAATACTTTAGACCTAGTATTTGTGAACGAGATGAATTATGTTAAAGAAATAATAGTTTATAATGCGAGTATTCAGACCATAATGTCATAGAATTAACAGTTCATTCCAAAGCAATGAAAATAGAGATAAGCAAGAAATGAAAAAGTGGGAAGGATATGGAAAATACAACTTCTACAGTAAAAATATATAAAAATGGTCAGAAATTAATGAAGAATTAAACAAAGATTGGGATAACATTTTCGTAAGTGATGACATAAGGGTAAATACGGAGATATTATATAAAATATTGGAGAAAATAGTGGAAAAATATATACCGAAGAAGAAAAGTAAACATCATTCATGCATACCAAGAGACAGAAGGATCTTGTTCCAGAAAATCAGAAAGTGGAAAAAAGGTCTTGCAAAAGAAAAAAATGCATGAAAGTTATAGAACTAAAAAGTAAGATAGAAAATGCAGAACAAAAGATTATACAATCAAAAGAAAATGAAAAACGGGACTTGGAGAAAAAACCCTATTAAATATCAAGCAAAAACAAAACAAATATTTATATCATATGCGAAGAAGATGAATAAAAGAAGAATAGAAATAGGCCCTCTGAGAATTGAAGGGAGATTAACGAACCTGAAAAAAAAGGAAAATTTGCAAACATACTGGCAGAACGATAATAAGAGAGAATTCACATCTAGAATAGATAATGAAGATAATGATATAGAAGTAAGGGATGAAAATAGTGAATATTTAGCTGACATAGATATTAATGAAGCGATATTGTGCAGGCTATTAATGAAATTAAAAATGGAGCTGCTGCAGGGCCTGATGGAATTCCTGCTATTTTGTTAAAGAAAGTAGTTCATTCTATCGCAAAGCCACTTGCAATATTATTAAGACAAAGTGTAGATACAGGCAAGATATATGATGAGCACAAATTAGCATATATTACCCCTACTTTCAAAAGTGGATCAAGACTAGAGGCAAGTAAATTATAGGGCCTTGGAGATCTAACATCACATATTATGAAAGTGTATGAAAGGGTAATGAAGAAAAATATTATGAAACATTTAATAAAAAATAATTTGTTTAATAAAGGACAACATGGTTTCGTACCCGGAAAAAGTACACAAACCCAACTGTTAGTCACCACCGTGTGAGAACATATTCAAAAATATGAAAAGCGGAAATGAAACAGATGTGGTTTATTTAGACTTTGCAAAAGCTTTTGATAAAGTAGACCATAATATATTAGCGAAGAAAATTAGAAAACAATTATCGTGGATAAAGTAGGAAAATGTTAAAAGAATTTTTACACAACAGAAAACAGATAGTTATTGCAAACGACGAGAAATCGGATGAAGCCAAGGTAATATCCGGTGTGCCGCAAGGTACGGTGTTAGCTGCAATACTGTTTGTTATTATGATTGAAGACATAGACAATAATGTTAAGGATTCGGTAGTGAGTAGTTTCGCAGATGACACAAGAATAAGTAGAGAAATTACTTGTGATGAAGATAGGAACGCTCTACAAAGAGACCTTAACAAAGTATATGATTGGGCAGAGGTAAATAGGATGGTATTTAACTCTGATAAATTTGAATCAATAAATTATGGAGACAGAGAAAGAAAGCTATATGCATATAAGGGACCTAATAATGAGACCATCACAAATAAGGAAGCAGTTAAAGACCTTGGTGTGATGATGAATAGGAACATGTTATGCAATGATCAAATAGCAACTCTGTTGGCAAAATGTAAAGCAAAAATGGGAATGTTGTTACGGCACTTCAAAACAAGAAAAGCTGAACACATGATTATGCTTTATAAAACATATGTTCGTAGTCCACTTGAATATTGCAATATGATATGGTACCCACACTATCAAAAGGATATTGCACAAATAGAGAGTGTACAAAGGTCCTTTACAGCTAGAATAGAAGAAGTTAAGGACCTAGACTACTGGGAAAGAACCTACACTTCTTAAAATTATATAGTCTAGAAAGGAGAAGAGAACGCTACATGATAATTCAGGCATGGAAACAGATAGAAGGAATAGCAGAAAATATCATGGAACTAAAAATATCAGAAAGAGCAAGCAGAGGTAGATTAATAGTGCCCAAAACTATACCAGGAAAAAATAAGGAAAGCACACGGACATTAATCCACTACGCAACCAGCATCGATAATGCAGCGTCTATCAATGCGTTGCCAGCTCATCTGAGGAATATATCAGGAGTGAGCGTAGATGTGTTTAAGAATAAGCTCGACAAAATAACTAAACTGCATCCCAGACCATCCAAGATTGGAAGATGCAAAATATACCGGAAGATGTACTAGCAACTCTCTGGTAGACATTAGAGGTGCCTCACACTGAGGGACCTGGGGCAACCCGAACAAGATGTAAGGTCTGTAAGGTAAGGTAAGGTCTCTCTCTCTCTCTCTCTCTCTCTCTCTCGCTTGACGTTTTGTACCATTAGGAACAATGAAGGACAGACCTAGACAACTTGAAATCCAGATTTTGATATAAACAGAATTGTTGCTGACACAAACTTGAGAAATGATTTATGAAATTGTTGTGACATTTTCACTTTAAACTCTCAGATGACTGACAGAGAATTATAATTAATCGAAGTCACTTTCGTTCTGAAATGTGATGAATTTGATTATTTGCTTATGGAGAGAGAGAGAGAGAGAGAGAGAGAGGAGAAGAGAGAGAGATAGAGAGAGAGAGAGGAGAGAGAGAGAGAGAGAGAGAGAGAGAATAAGTTTCAGTGCAGACACAGTTACCTATATTAATAACACTGATCAAAGTTTATTACAATATTATTAATAATAATCTTACAATTTTTTCCAGAACTTCTGCATCGTCTCGGTTTTGGTGAGTGTTAATGCATTATCCTTTTATTTATTGGAAGGTGTTCTTGTTTAGTGTTAGTTTTTTAAGTACTTTATTGTTAAGTACCTTGTTGGGGGAGGATCTGCCTATTTCCTCTGTGAATTCCTCTCTATTCTGTAACTTTATCCTCTCAAAATTTTCAGTATTCCTAAATTTGTAGTTTTGTTTGTTTGTGGCCCTATTTCACCGGTTCTCTTAGCTATTATCATTATGATAATTATGAAAAGTGTTGCTGGATTTAATTTCGCATTCATTGTTTAGTAACATCATTGCAAACATACCAGTGTTCTTTTACAAAATATTTATTTAATGCAAATAAATACCCCTTGCTTGCAATATTGAGCTATTCGTTATTCATTTTTTTCATTCATCGCTATTTATACTACATTAAGCATTCAAAGATGGTTTCTTGATGAGGCGCTAGAGCATTCATTCTGTTCTGCAGATTAAACTAATATCTGACCGCAACATAATCATTATTACCAGGCTTCAGTTAGAAGATCAGAGGTATGTATTACAATTGTCCTTCTTTTTGGGGGGATATGTTAGACACTATATGGTGATATTCACTTGGGAATTCGGTTCTTGCACTTCGACAGGAAATTGCACAACAGAGTCGAGGTCGATTTGAATCTCTTTCAGTGGCTGATGGGATTATTATTATTATTATTATTATTATTATTATTATTATATTATTATATTATTATTATTATTATTATTATTATTATTATTATTATTATTATAAGTAATGGTTACTACAGCAGCGTTACACTTGTAGAGATTCTTCTCTATTTTCCGAATAGCCACTATTCGAAAAACAGAGAAGAATCTCTACAAGTGTAACGCTGCTGAAGTAGCCATTACTTTTAGTAAAGTATGCTTGAGAGAGGGTCTGCTTCCTAAGTACACTAATATTATCATTATCACTGTTAGTTTTGCAATTTTAATATTAATATTGTTATTATTATCAATGTTATTGTTTTTATTTTTATTATTGTTATCATCACTGTTCTGCACAACTTTAATAACTCATGATATTATTATTATTATTATTATTATATTATTATTATTATATTATTAATTATTATTATTACAGCATCTCTTTCATCTCAAATAATTTAATTATCTATCCACGAGTAATGGGAAAATTCTAAGAAATGAGAGTCTCATGGCAATGTTCATTCACACAAAGATAAAACTGTTCCAAGACTTCACCAAGATCTCCTGTTTTTGCCTCTAACAAGCGTTAAAATCGACATAGGCAACACCATGCAAGTTCTAGAGAGAGAGAGAGATGAGAGAGAGAGAGAGAGATGACTTTTGTCCAAAGTCTCGATTCCTTAAAACAACGGAACAAGGAAGAAGAAGAAATGAACAGAACAAAAGAGCGTCGCTTTCCCCTAACTCCCCCATGAGTCCTCCTTTATTACCCTTTAGGAAACAAACCCTTGTTTTATCTCCTATTTTATTGCGAAAGGAAGCTCCTTTTACACGGGAGATGAAGAGGCAGGATATTGTCCTAAGAAACATTACTTCCATTTTGCTGTCTCCAACTGCTAAGACATTCTACCGAATGATATTTTGCTAAGTACTGTTTTAATTCCAGCATTTATGGCTATAAGAATCCTATTCTCTTTCTATTAAATTCCTTTCAGCAAACAAGATGGAGTTAGAATTAGGTTCATTAGATAATACTTACTTATATAAATTAACTAGCACGGTGATTATTGTATGATATTTTCGTTGGTGTATTCATAAGTGTTCATGTAAAACAGGAAAGTGTTTTTTAATACCAGTATAATTTAAAATTCTGGGATCGAAGAGAATTTTTAGCCTCACGCAGTATGAGAAAGCTTTCATTCCCAATTCCACGTTCCATCTTTCACGAACTCAATTCTCAATTCAGTAGCATTTCTCACTCAGAGAACCGAAGCACAACATCTCTTCCTGATGGAGCACAGGAGACCATTTCAGTTCCTGCATTTATATTCGATAACAACAAATATTAACAAGAAACTCAAATGGAAAGGAATCTTGCTCAGATTATATAAACACCAGTACTTGAAAATCGAAACTGTAACCTAGATTAGCAATGAACATATTTCCATAAAAGTTAATATAAAAATAACTTGAAATCGTTGTGTGTGTGAATAACTGCGTGTCCTAACTACGCCCAATTTGCCTGAAACTTGATGGAGAACAGGCGACCATTTCAATTCCTGCATTTACATTCGACAACATCAAATATTTGACGTGAGACTCACGTGGAAAGGAATCTTGCTTAGATTATATAAACACCAGTACTAGGGGGACACCGAAATTGTAACCTAGATTAACAATGAACATATTTGCATAAAAACTAATACAAAAATAACTTGAAATCGCCCAACCCTTTACCTGAGGACTTGAGAGATAAACAATTCATTAAAACCAAGCAGGAGTTATTAACTCTAACAGAGAGGCGGGTGGGGGGTGGATGGGGAAGGCAAACACTCCTTTCTTCATCTTAGACGAGGTCCCATCATGTTCCTCTGTCTTGCCGCTGACTTTGTTGATGAGGAGAATAAATTAAAAACAAGGTTTATAATCCTGTAATTTATGAAGGATGCTTAAACCACGACCCAGAGGAGACAACAAGATATGAGAACAGTTTATCTCTGGATTACCTTTCTAAGCAGCTTTCCTTTCAGGTGAAAGTGAAAATGAATTGCTTTGGTAATTTAAACACGAATGAAAATCGAGTTAATTAATATCTTCAGAAGTTATGGAGGTTAAGCCTTTGCACACCCGCGGATCGATGGATGAATAAATATATAAATAAATATATATCATAGGTCGAAAACCAGTCCTTGATCTCTGTCTCCTCTGAAGAAGTTCGTAAATAGAATATAATTTAAATAACTTTTTAATTTTCTGGAAAGAAAACTATTGAGCCGGCTTTGTCTGTCCGTCCGCAGTTTTTTCCGTTCGCCTTTAGATCATAAGATTTAGTGATAGATAGATACATTGATAGATAGATAATGAATTTCGTAAATGTTCAGGACATCTGGTGAACCTAAGCTCAAGTTTCAGTGGCAAATAACACTAATGGATCTTACTCAGTTACCTCTTTTACCATGTTGAATGATCGGATTACCTTCATTACCAATTAATTCAATCCCTCCTCTTTCTCCTGATATAAATGTTAAGGTTAATTAGTCAATCTGCAACCCACAATCTGTTAATAATTTCTTAGTGACATTAATAACTCTATGTTTACACTTATTCCTCAATGAATAAGCTCAGATGCTTTGAAATAATTTTTAAAAATCGCATTTAAATATTCAAGAGCGACTTCTTCTTAACTGCTAAACATGAAGTGTGAAATATTTAACATTTTTCTGCAATATATATTACCATTACCATTTCCTTCGCTCCCATAAATCCCATCATGGAACATCCCATTTCCCGTCAGCCTTCCGAAGGATTCAGTCTGAACTGAAGCGGAATCTGTTTTGGTTCTCATTCTAAGAAAGGAAATCTGGTTGATGCTGCGTCATAAATAGATGGAAATATTTATGTAATTTCATGTAATTTAAGTGGAGTGGAAAGGAAATGTGATTCATTACTCAAGGAAAACATCGCTGTCATATTTCGCCATTGACGCAGAATCCCTGAAGGCAGACATAAAGGTAAGAACAGAGCTGAGGTAAGAACATAGGTAAGGGTAAGTGAAGGGCAAAGTTGAGGGTAAGGGTAAGTGAGAGGCAAAGTCAAGGTAAAAGCAAGGTCAAGGATCAGGTCAGAAGGAAGGGGATCGAAGGACACCCATCCATCCAGTCTCCCTCTTTCGAAGTGACATTTACACCAGGACCTCCTTGTTCGACCAAAGTGCTCTCTCTCAGCTGCTGAAATGTTTCTCGCTAAATGAGATTTTTTTTACCTTGGGAAATTAACGGCGTCACTTTCGCCTGGGAAAAGTTAGCTTTTTCTCTGGACTCGGGAACGTGCCAGTGGTTCTCTCTCTCTCTCTCTCTCTCTCTCTCTCATCATAATTAAAATAAATAATAGCTCTGTTATCAGAATTTATATACCACTATAACCATGTAATCGCATTCGATATCGTATTGAGTTAGAGCCAAAATAATGAATACTGAAACTTTCATTCACCGTATATCTCCCCAACACAAACAACCGAACGTCAATAATGTGAAACGTTAATTCATTCATAAAAAATATTATTCATTCATATAAACAAGGAGAATGGTACCACGAATTGCCCAGTGACAACTAACTTGGCTTTCCATAAACCTTAAATTTTCGTTCTGATGTAGCGATTATTTTGCCTCATTTGGGCTACTAAACAAAATATTTATGCAAAAATGAATCTGTTTTCACCGTAATCCTAATTTAGTGACAGCGGACTTTGCTCATTGAGATTCGAATATAATAATTATTACATTTGTACATCAATTCTGAATAAATAATCATAATCAATGCATACATTTCAATACAAAGGCTTAGCGAATGAAGGCTTAGTTATATTATCAAGTCTTTTGATCCGTTGCTAATATATACTTATTAATGTTTTTCTTTTTGTCTGTCGTTATCAGGGATGTGTGTTTTTTTCAACTCAATTAACAAAACCATTACTTATGTTTCTGTTTCATATTTTTCCATAAAAATAATTTTGAATAAATAATACTATGAGTTCTGGAAATATTATACGATACAAAAGGATCATTGTTACTAAAGGTATTAGAATTAATAAACGATATATATATATATATATATACTATATTATATATATATATATATATATATATATATATATATATAACCTATATATATATATAGATATATTATATATATATCTAAATATATGGTATATAGATTATATATCATATAAAAAATTTTATATTAAATATATATATATATATTTATATATATATATTTATGTATATATCTATATATAATATATCATATATATATATATAATATAATATATATATATATATATCTATATATATATATATATATATATATAATCTATATATATCTGTGTGTGTGTGTGTGTGTGTGTGGGTGTGTGTGCGTGTGTATCTATAGATACATATATATATATTATATATATATATATATATATATATATATATATATATATATATATATATACACGTGTGTGTGTATGTATGTATATTATACGAATTATCACTTACCTTGCATAACACTGAGGGCAACAAAGGCATATCATATAAATGTTTCCTAGCTATCTAGCATTACATAGCCATAATTCCTTTGATGATATTCCAAGCGATTCCCAATATGTCGGAATAAATTAATATATATATTTTTATGCGAGAGAAGAAATTCCTTACAGTTTGAAAACCATTTCGACCAGAATAAAATTGGGAGAATTTTTATATAAATCTGTGTGAGCCCTGGAAATTCTCATTGAAATGGAGGTCTCTCTCACTACATGGATTTCGATATTAATCTAATTTTAATCGTATTCATTTATTCTATCATACAAAAATGCTATGATGAAAATTGAATTGCAAATTACAATCATATTTCATTTTTCGTTGCATAATATTCAATTTCTTTGTTCGACGCTCTCTCTCTCTCTCTCTCTCTCTCTCTCTCTCTCTCTCTCTCTCAGTCATATACCAACGATAATATTCATTTCAAATTTTTCAGTGCAATAGACAGTCGTAGGGTCTTGCAATATCTGCACCTACCTCATAGCATCCACACTTCCCGGTACTTCTAACTTCTCGTGAGACTTTCTTTCCTCGAAGAAATATTTCGAATTTTGGAAACTTATCATGAATGTTGAATCGTTGGGAATAATTTGTAGAAATCTGAGACCATTATGAATGACCTTAATGAAAGCAAAGGCGTAAAATTGACTGTGTTATAACAGTTTTTATAATTGAGATTTCATCTTAAATGGCATTTCTAGTGAATCCTTAATGCTCGCCGTCTTGTCCCTCCTAAGTTGAAGTAAAGTGGGGGGTGTCCTTTGGGCTTTTGATTTCTCCCTTTGTGTAGGATCCATTACAAGACACATAAACAAAGGCTTCCAGCAATGAGTTCTGTTCCTCAGATTTCCTCGAGACTTTTTCTCTTCTTCTTCCTCCTCCTCCTCCTGTCTTTGTTGCTTTCCATTCTTCCTCCTCCTCCTGTCTTTGTTGCTTTCCTTCTTCCTCCTCCTCCTGTCTTTGTTGCTTTCCTTCTTCCTCCTCCTCCTGTCTTTGTTGCTTTCCTTCGTTCGTCTGGTGAAGCAAACAAAGAGGGCTGATAGAGAGAGAGAGAGAGAGAGAGAGAGAGAGAAGATCTCAGGTAATAAGTATTCGTAGAAAATCCTGTTTGATAAAAATCTGGATACGTAACACTTCTTGCTCGAGACTGCAATTGCAATATCTGGTTTCAGTTAAAACCTGAGTTTCTTAGAAATATTGTAGTACTGAATGAAGAAAACGAACTCTGCAACACCATTAATTTTCAAACTATTCACAAAGCCAAAGTCTTCGATACGATTCCAGAAAGTCATGAGACGAGAATTAGTGTTGTGGAACTAATTTCTTATTTTACTGAACGTCATGACATCTTCTAATTACCGAGTAATGGCGGTTCTTGTGCTGAAGTATTCGACTGTACTCGGGAAAATTCAGACGGTAATGGCGTTGTTTCTCCCACGGAGAGAGAGAGAGAGAGAGGAGAGAGAAGAGAGAGAGAGAGAGAGAGAGAGAGAGTTGCTTTTCCAGTTTCTATGGCAATGTTTGTTAGAAGAATGAAAGATGTTTAATTTTCTAGTTATTCTTTATACTCTGCGGTGATATGAAACTTATCTCCTCAATCTCTTATGTATATATATATATATATATATATATATATATATATATATATATATATATATATATATATATATATGTATATATATATATATATATATATATATATATATATATATATATATATATATATATATATATATATATATATATTATATATATATATATATATATATATATATATATATATATATATATATATATATATATATATATATATATATATATATATATATATATATATATATATATATATATATATATATATATATATATATATATATATATATATATATATATATAGATATATATATATATACTATATATATAAACACACACAGAAGCTAGGTGCAAGTCGTACCTCTAAGTAAAGGGGGATACAATCCACAATGATGTAAAATCCATTCTGTCATTTTATATAAAAAAAAATAAAATTTTTCTTGTACAGCAACCTATAACTTTCGGCCATCAACTGTGGTCTTTTTCGCTATGAAACTACAGAAGGATTTTACATCATTGTGGATTGTATCTCCATGTATTTATATATATATCTATATATATATATATATATATATATATATATATATATATATATATATATATATATATATATATGTCTGTGTGTGTGTGTGTGTGTATATGTGTGTGTGTATATTATATATATATATATATATATATATATATATATATAGTATATATATATATATATATATATATACATTAATAAATTTTGTAAAAGATAAAAAAAATATTTAATTACCTTGAACTTTCGCAAGACCTGAACTGAGGAGGAGCACCGCCTTCAGGGGTTCGAGAGTCTTTGGTTTTATCTGTTGCAATCAAGACGTTTATTGATATCACTGAAGATTTCTTTAATATGGAGCAATTTAATCCCGACATTGTAAATTTCTTAGGAGGACGAGAATCATTGTTAACTGGGGCAAATCTGATACCATATAATTCGAGTGATCATAGCCGCAATTTAAAGCAGTCATAATATCTGGACTTAATCATTCCATTAAAATCAGTTTCTCCTAATTGCCTCGTCAGGTGAGACGCCTTTGCGGTAATTACTGATTTTGCGATAGAGCAGTCTTAGGGCTGTTATGATACTGTGATCATACTTGTCAGCTGCGGCTTGATATGAAAACATAAATAAATTTGTATGTTTTCTCGAGTCGCCATCGGCTTTGTATTTCTGTTCCAACTGAAAACCTTTTTTCAAATTTGTTACACTGATACTTGGATAGGAAGTCTTCGTCTGTCAGGGTCATAATGATCGTCAAACACCTTCCGAGTTGGAAATGGACTGCTGCCAATAATCCGAAATCACTTCCAAATATCAATTAAGTCCAGACGATGATACCGATTTTCAATATTAAGGGAAATATGGATGGATTAATGAGAAGTTTTCGGATATATAGATGTATTCAGGAGTATGTATCGGACCATATGAATGAAATCAGGAGCAGTTTTCGAAAAAAATATGAACGAATTCAGTAGTAGCTTTATAGATGCCTTTTCCTGTCAACGGCTTGCCACTTAAAGTCAGTTTCTTCACAATAATCAATTATTTTCTGAAAGGAATTATATCGGTAAAGGAACAAGCATTCCAAGATGCCTGTTGGAATTACCTTTGAACAATATTCTGAGCAAATTCTCTCATAAAAGCATTCACGTACTTTTATCGTAATATTGCCTCCAACTTAATTCAAGTTCCACCATTAAATAAATCCAGAGGAAATAAAAAAAAGTGAAAAAAGAACCACATACAAACACAAAAAACAAACAAACAAACATCAGTTTCATGTTGGTGTGATATGTTTAGGTGGTCCTTTGAGACATCCGAGGAGCAGAAGAGGAAAGTTTTCCCAAATAAACTTTTGTGGCGGAGTTTTTGTCAGGACGAATTTGCAGAAATCCTCCGCTACTTAGGCCAGGAAACTCCCGGAGAGGAGTAGTGCCGTCAGTGCACCTCACACGTTGCACTGTAGGCACTAATTGAGATTCTTTGCGGCGTCCTTTTGGTCACTAGCTGCATCCTCTTTCATTCCTTTTACTGTACTTCTATTCATATTCTCTTCCTTCCATCTTGGTTGCCAATCTCTGCTAACAATTGATTCACGGTGCAACTGCAAAAGGTTTTCCTCCTTTTACGCCTTTCAGACCATTTTACTCTTAGTTTCCCTTTTAAGGGCTGAATGGCCTCACAGGTTCCAGCGCCTGGCCGGCGGCCTAAATTCTATTGTACACCAGGTAACAGCAGCAGCAGCATATAATGGAAAATGGAAAGAGAAGCAGACAAAATAATTCTCAGAATCAAGAGGGTTTTCCTCACTAAAAAATTACCAATACATTTTTAAAGTTCATTCATGAAATGTCACCTTCCAGGGTAGCAAGAAAAAGGCAGATTTCACCTGAATCTCTGTCGAAATAATAATTCTGGGTCTGCGTCGTCATATGGGACTGTTGTGTGTGAAACGAACTGATTTTACTTGAATGAAATTGATATATGTTGGTCATTGTTACTTTCATTCTCATCAAGCGAAGATGCAATTCATTTCTACCCTCATACAAATCTCTTTGTATTTTAATAATTTCCTTACGCTTTTATCTATTCATTTATTAATTTAATTTATTACTTTCTTTTTAATAAGTGATCGCTTCTTTCTCTATTTCCTTTTATCTTCTGTTACTTCTTGGATTTGAAGTCAGTGGGCTTCTTGTTCCAATGAATAGGAGTTTAGGGCCCTGAATTTAATAATAATAATAATAATAATAATAATAATAATAATAATAATAATAATAATAATAATAATAATAATAATAATAATAATAATACTCGTGCATGATTTATATATAATTTTCAGCTGTATTTTTGTAGTTCTAGGTGATTAATACAAACTATTCATAAAAAATGCTGCTTTTAGATTATAGTTGCAAAATATTAATTCATATATTCAAATGAGGTAAAACTGAATGGTAGGCGTATGAACTTTCTATAGGCGTAAAAGAGCATTGAAGTATTGTCATGCAAAATAATCTGAGGGGGTTGGGAATCCGCCTTTTTCTTAATTTAGAGAATATTTAAAATGTACAGTCGGTCTAGAATCAGAAAAATGCTTGTTTATTATATGTCATAAAATCCTAGATTACGAAAGCAACTTCCATCTCTATGTTATGCACACTTTTATTAAGGTTCGCGTTCTTCTTCCCCACCTGTAATTGTTCGCCTTCCGCCTGAATTTACGAACACGCTCCGTGACTTCCAAACAACAATTATGCTTTCTTAATCATTCTTTCATGAAACCAAAGATTATCCCTGATGGGTTCCCAAGCATTCTGTTTTAAACTTTTTTTTCACGGAATTTCGTCAGAATTCCAAAATTACTGACCGAAAGAAAAATATTTAAAAACTCAACAAAACAAAGGAATAGTTCTGAAAATATTTACCGAGTGAAAGACAAGATTATAAAGTCGACAAAAGAAGGGATTTTTTTATATATATATACATATATATATATATATATATATATATATATATATATTATATATATATATATATATATATATATATATATATATACTATATAATTTTTTTTTTTTTTTTTTTTGTTTTTTTTTTTTTTTTTTTGTGGGGGCATTTTTTCATCGTCTCTCATGTTAAACCTTTCGATACATTTACATTTGATGTAATTATGGGAGTTCTATGGAAATATCGTTTCTCTCCCTTTTTTCCTTGACAAAAACATTGTCTAGTTAAATTTACAAAGTGGAGAAGTCAAAGAAAATTAATTTTTTATGAACTCAAGTGTTTTATTGAATAAATATAGTTTTTCTTTTTCATTTTACAAATTAAATTTTTTTCAAATTTTCAAAGAATGACAGCGCGTAAGAACTATCAAAAGAGGAAATCAGAATCGTGGTAATCTTAAAACATAAAAGGAGAGAATCCTAGAGTTCACAAGGCTTAAGAACAAGCTGAAAAAGAAAAATTGTTATTATGAAGCAATTTTCTCGATATTAATAATAAAAAAAGAGATATATCAGCATTTATTAAAATGTTAACTTAGGGATATCAAATTGAATCAATGTTTTAGAAGAAATCAGATCATTCCCTGAGGTGAATTATCAACTAGAATTATTCCTCGGATTATAGGTAATTGATTGGTTAAGGTCTTCTCTCTGTTTTCCTTTCTTTCGGTTCTAAACATTACAACTTAATGAAGGTTAGTGATGATCAATTTGATAAGCTTTTAGTGTTAATAATAATAATAATAATAATTCAACTCGGGTATAATCTAAGATTATCTTCAAAAATTACTACAGGGATTGTATGTCACTAGCCCCCCCCCCCCCCCCCCGGAAATAATACTGCGATATTTTAACCTGAGTAACCACATTTCCTTCCCAAAATATATTTACGGTGCATAAATTTATTTCTCCTGTTTATCATTGCAGTTTCCAGTATTTCTGACATGAATTTCATTTCCATTCGAAAGTCAGATTTATAACCAAAATCTATGACCTATTTAGATTCAATTTCACTTGACTTGAAGCAGGAGGCTTATGGGGAATGGTGCAATTCCATTATGGTATTTATGGAGAGAGGGAAATGGTAGCGGTAATATACATCGTAGGAAAAAAATATTACGACATTTCATACATTACGTAAACAATGGATAACAATTCACTCTTGAATATTTAAATGAGAATTATGCTGAAGTATTTCAAGACATCAGAGTTCTTCTTAAGGAACAAATGGACACGTTTGATGTCACTAAGGAGTTATTCACAGATTATGGGTTGCTGATTGACTAATTAACCTTAACATTTTATACCATTTAACGTGGTAGAATTTATCAGTATTTGCCACTGAAGCTTGAAGTTACGTTCTTCTTGATGTCCTGAAGCTTTCTCAAAGTTCATGATGTATTTATTATAGGTATGAAATGATGTGTTAGTGAATTACATGATGTGGTCAGCTTCTCTGGCATAGAGACAGAGAGCGCCTGGAGATAGCCTTCTTTGGCGAAGGAATTTGATGTGTGTGCATTATTGGTGGATGTTCGAGCTGTTGCACGGGCGATCTTAGGGTGTGGTATATATACATTCGTTTGTATGTGCATAACAGGTCCGGCCGCTCGAGACACTTAAGAGAAAAGCACACATTCCTTTGAGATAGGAAGGAAGACGGTTCAGAAGACACCAGGTGTTGAGGCAATGCCCATCTCAAAAAGGTTATGGCACATATTTATATGACTTAGAAACATTCGCCTTTCAAAAGAGAGAAGTGTAAAGTGACACATTTATTTAACATTGTGTAGTAGGGAATATAATGAATATATATCTTTGTAACAGAAACGGGAATCTCCAAGCTGACTATTGAAATGTAGAGGTTGACATTTTGAGACTTTGGAGAGATTACTTAGACTAATCCAGGAGAGTGGAATGATAAATTACTGTTTTTTTAAACATGACTTATTAATCATTTTGTTCTATTTTAGTTCATCTGCTTTGGGTAATAAATAGCATATTTTTTGTATTTATATAGAGCTTATTAGCCTAGTTGACAATGTTTGCAGAGGGAGGGCACCCGCTACCGACAGGTAAGAGTTGTCATTTGTGTAGTTTTGTTGTGAGAGAGAGAGAGAGAGAGAGAGAAGAGAGAGAGAGAGAGAGAGAGAGAGAGAGAGAGAAATGATTGTAAAAGTCCTTTTTCATAAATGAAAAAAATAAAGGCAACAAATTTTAAGTGAAAAAACAGAATAACTAAATAAAACATCGAGAGAGAGAGAGAGAGAGAGAGAGAGAGAGAGAGAGAAGAAGAGAGATGAGAGAAATATTCTATTCGTTTCATCTATAATGAATTATATATTGATTCTCGTTCTCCCTCCGTGAGGTTTGGAAGCAACCAATAAATATTAATATATATATTACTTTTATATTTCGTAGCAATGAATAGTTATAAACAGAGGCAGAAAAATACAACCAGAGGCAGAAGGAGTTGATAGAAGAGAGAAGAGAAAGTAAAATATATTATTCATCTCGATTCCACTTTACATAAAGAAAATAAATAGAAAATCTTTTATCACTTTCCCATCAAGGCCCTGATTTACATTTGCCAGAAGTAAATCTTGTAAATTAAAAACAAAAGACTAAAAAATATATTATTCCTAAGCGGCTTTCATCACCTTTGGGACTTTAAAGGTCTTTTGATTGGGGAACACAAGAGAGATTGAATTGTAGGAGGAAATCCAGTTTACCTAGTCCTTCACAGGAGACAGAGATCAAAGGATGGGTGGTTTTTCAGCCCTCAGGTCAGAAATCCCCTCAAGGAAATCGGTTAAGGAGTGAAAACATATAAAAAAATTTGAATGTGACTAAACCCCCCCCCCCCCTCTCGTCTCTCTCTCTCTCGTCTCTCTCTCTCTCTCCTCTCTCTCTCTCTCTCTCTCTCTCGTCACAAGACAGAGTGGATGCAGAGATACTCATTGATACTACATATGAGGCAATCAAGCAGCATACATACGAAGAAGAAATAAATTACGACATGACAACACAAAATAAAATCCCGAACGCTCCTACCCAGATCTTGCTCACTGATGGAAATAGGAAAAAATAGACAAGGAAAAGAAAAAACAAAGTCTGCACCCTTCTAAAAAGAGGGAATTGCAGATTCGGAGAAAGATGTTACTACAAAACATCCCAAGGTATGTCACAACTATGAAATCTATGGTAAATGTGCTAAATGTCATACCTTGGCTATGAGGATGATTGCAGAGATCTACATCCAAAAATATGCAAAAACCTAAAAGAAGGAAAAGGATGTAAGTTCGAAAATTTTTTTTTAGATATATGCACCCTGTAGCCATGAATCAAATCAATTAAATAATCAATTAAATAATAAAATCCAAAATAGGAAAGAAAAAAATAAAGAGAGAAACAAAGAATATGAGGTGAAGGAAAAAAAGCATGCCATCACCCGTGATATGGAGTGTCAGCAAAGAATTTCCAAGCATCAGCTCCATGATTCTACAGCTCAAGAGATAAATACTGTATGTACGACGATAGGGGATATTGCAGATACGGGAGAAAATTGCAGATTCAGAACAAAATGAATAATTATGATGAAGGAAGATCAAATATTATGGAAAAGTTGGATTTTTAATGTCAGAATTTCTTGGAAATAAAAAAAGAACAACATACCAAAACAGGAAAGAGACATGGGAAAATCCTTATTATTACCCATATTAAATGAAGGAGATAACACGCAAACCATCATAGTGATGAATGCGCAGGGTTTAGTTACGAGTAACTCAAAAAGAAAAATAGAGTACTTAGAAGAACTACCCAAATTGAAAAGAAAATAGATATAATGAATATAAGTGAAACCTGGTATTCCAAGACACCTGGTAATGACGATCAAATAAAAGGGTTCTGAACTTATAGATCAGATAAAAAAAAAATAGGAATCAAGGGGGAACCGCAATATATGGGAAAGACAAAAAATCAAGGAAAAATATATGAGAAATATAGTAACTCAAAATTTGAATCTGAAAAATTAATGAACATAGTAATATATAGACCCCCTAATACTAAAGAGTTTGACACAATAATAGAAAAATTGGAAGATATATGTAGAAACATCACAAGGACTGGACTATTCTCCTCTCCGGAGACTTTAACTTTCCTTTTAGTAGACTGGAGAGAAAGAATAGGAGATTGTGTTTGCATTTATACATATAAAAAAGAGAGTAATAGTAGTGCAGAAGATAAGAGGCAATTCGAAAAGCTATTAGATATGCTACTAGAATACAAACTTCGAACAAATAAATCACCTGCCAACAAAAAAGGAAAATACTTTAGACCTAGTATTTGTGAACGAGGTGAATTATCTTAAAGAAATAATAGTTTATAATGAGAGTATTTCAGACAATAATGTCATAGAATTAACAGTCCATCCAAAGCAAGTGAAAACAGAGATAAGCAAGAAATGAAAAAGTGGGAAGGATATGGAAAATACAACTTCTACAGTAAAAATATAAAATGGTCAGAAATAAATGAAGAATTAAACAAAGATTGGGATAACATTTTCGTAGCGATGATATAAAGGTAAATACGGAGATATTATATAAAATATTAGAGAAATTGGTGGATAAATATATACAGAAGAAGAAAGTGAACATCAGTCAGCATACCAAGAGACAGAAGGATCTTGTTCCAGAAAATCAGAAAGTGGAAAAAAGGTCTAGCAAAAGAGAAAAAATCCATGGAAAGTGATCGAACTAAAAAGTAAGATAGAAGATGCAGAACAAAAGATTATACAATCAAAAGAAAATGAAAAACGGGACTTGGAAGAAAAAATCCTAGTAAATATCAAGGCAAAACCCCAAACTATTGTACTCGTATGCTAAAAAGATGAATGAAAGAAGAATAGAAATGGGCCCTCTAAGAATTGAAGGGAGATTAACGAATGAAAAAAGGAAATAAGCAACATATTGGCAGAACGTTATAAGAGAGAATTCACCCCTAGATAGATAATGAAGATAATGATATAGAAGTAAGGGATGAAAATAGTGAATATCTAGGAGACCTAGATATTAATGAAGATGATATTGTGCAGGCTATTAATGATGTTTAAAAATGGTGCTGCAGCTGGGCCTGATGGTATCCCTGCTATTTTGTTAAAGAACTTATAGATCAGTAAAAAAAATAGGAATCAAGGGGGAACCGCAATATAATGGGAAAGACAAAAAATCAAGGAAAAAATATTATGAGAAATATAGTAACTCAAAATTTGAATCTGAAAAATTAATGAACATAGTAATATATAGACCCCTAATACTAAAGAGTTTGACACAATAATAGAAAAATTGGAAGATATATGTAGAAATCACAAGGACTGGACTATTCTCCTCTCCGGAGACTTTAACTTTCCTTTCGTAGACTGGAGAGAAAGAATAGGAGATTGTGTTTGCATTTATACATATAAAAAAGAGAGTAATAGTAGTGCAGAAGATAAGAGGCAATTCGAAAAGCTATTAGATATGCTACTAGAATACAAAATTCAACAATAAATCACCTGCCAACAAAAAAGGAAAATACTTTAGACCTAGTATTTGTGAACGAGGTGAATTATCTTAAAGAAATAATAGTTTATAATGAGAGTATTTCAGACAAATAATGTCATAGAATTAACAGTCCATTCAAAGCAAGTGAAAACAGAGATAAGCAAGAAATGTAAAAGTCGGAAGGATATGGAAAATACAACTTCTACAGTAAAAATATAAAATGGTCAGAAAATAAATGAAGAATTAAACAAAGATTGGGATAAACATTTTCGTAAGCGATGATATAAAGGTAAAATACGGAGATATATATATATTAGAGAAATTGGTGGATGAATATATACAGAAGAGAAAAGTAAACATCAGTCATGCATACCAAGAGACAGAAGGATCTTGTTCCAGAAAATCAGAAAGTGGAAAAAAGGTAAAGTAGCAAAAGAGAAAAATCCATGGAAAGTGATCGAACTAAAAAGTAAGATAGAAGATGCAGAACAAAAGATTATACAATCAAAAGAAATGAAAAACGGGACTTGGAAGAAAAAATCCTAGTAAATATCAAGCAAAACCCCAAACTATTGTACTCGTATGCTAAAAAGATGAATGAAAGAAGAATAGATGAAAGGGCCCTCTAAAAATTGAAGGGAGATTAACGAAAGAAAAAAGGAAAAATAAGCAACATATTGGCAGAACGTTATAAGAGAGAATTCACCCCTAGAATAGATAATGAAGATAATGATATAGAAGTAAGGGACGAAAATAGTGAATATCTAGGAGACATAGATATTAATGAAGATGATATTGTGCAGGCTATTAATGATGTTAAAAATGGTGCTGCAGCTGGGCCTGATGGTATCCCTGCTATTTTGTTAAAGAAAGTAGTTCCCTCTATCGCAAAGCCACTTGCAATATTATTAAGACAAAGTGTAGCTACAGGCAAGATTTATGATGAGCACAAATTAGCATATATTACCCCTACTTTCAAAAGTGGATCAAGACTAGAGGCAAGTAATTATAGGCCTGTGAGTCTAACATCACATATTATGAAAGTGTATGAAAGGTTAATGAAGAAAAATATTATGAACATTTAATAAAAAATAATTTGTTTAATAGAGGACAACATGGTTTTGTACCCGGAAAAAATACACAAACCCAACTGTCAGTCCACCATGAAGAACAAATTCAAAATTATGAAAAGCGGAAATGAACAGATGTGGTTTGTCTAGACTTTGCAAAAGCTTTTGACAAGGGTAGATCATAATATATTAGCGATGAGAAAACATAATAGTAGTAAAGTAAAGAGGAAGATGGTTAAAAGAATTTTTGCACAACAGAAAACAGATAGTTATTGCAAACGATGCAGAAATCAGGATGAAGCTAAGGTAATATCCGGTGTGCCACAAGGTACGGTGTTAGCTGCATTACTGTTTGTTATTATTTGATTGCCACATAGACAGTAATGTTAAGGACTCGGTAGTGAGTAGTTTCGTCGATGACACAAGAATAAGTAGAGAAATTACTTGTGATGAAGATAGGAACGCGCTACAAAGAGACCTTAGCAAAGTATATGATTGGGCAGAGGTAAATAGGATGGTATTTAACTCTGATAAATTTTGAATCAATAAATTATGGAGACAGAGAAGGAAAGCTATATGCATATGGGGGGACCTAATAATGAGACAATCACAAATAAGGAAGCAGTTAAATACCTGGTGTGATGTTGAATAGGAACATGTTATGCAATGATCAAATAGCAATTCTATTGGCAAAATGCAAAGCAAAAATGAGAATGTTGTTACGGCACTTCAAAACAAGAAAAGCTGAACACATGATTATGCTATATAAAACATATGTTCGTAGTCCACTTGAATATTGCAATATGATATGGTACCCACACTATCAAAAGGATATTGCACAAATAGAGAGTGTACAAGGTCCTTTACAGCTAGAATAGAAGATGTTTTAGGATCTTGACTAATGGGAAAGAATACAATCCTTAAAATTATATAGTCTAGTAGAAAGGAGAAGAAAAACGCTATATGATTAATCGGCATAGAAACAGATAGAAGAAATTGCCGAAAAAACATCATGGGGCTAAAAATATCAGAAAGAGCAAGCAGAGGTAGATTAATTGTGACCAAAGGCTTACGGGAAAAATAAGGAAAGCACAGGACATCAATCCACTACGCACCAGCATCTATTCGATGCGTTGCCAGCTCAATCTGAGGAATATATCAGGGAGGGTGAGCGTAGATGTGTTTAAGAATAAGCTCGACAAATATCTAAGCTGCATCCCAGACCATCCAAGATTGGAAGATGCAAAATATACCAGAAGATGCATTAGCACTCTCTGGTAGACATTAGAGGTTCCTCACAATGAGGGACCTGGGGTAACCCGAACAAGATGTAAGGTCTGTAAGGTAAGGTAATCTCTCTCTCTCTCTCTGTGGATGCATAAATCTCATTTGTAAAGGAAGTTCATATCGGGCATTTCTGATTGTCACACTCAGTGTCAAGAAGTTAGAAAATATGCAGCGTATTTTTCGAAGTCCAGGAAAACTGAATAAAAGTTTCTCTTTTCACGAAAGCAGGATTTATGGTTATTTTCAATTCTCTCTCCCTCTCTTCTCTCTCTCTCTCTCTCTCGCTCTCTCTCTCTCTCTCTCTCTATCTCTCAATCCCACCAGAATGGACGAAATAAATTGTAGATGATGAAGGAACAGATAAATAAATCCTTAAAAATCTAAAATTGACGAAAAAATTTTTCAGGTGAAAAAGCAGCGTCAGAATTTACACTGTTGCGATTTGACATCACGTGCAGCTGTTCTTTCCTTCTGGTGTCAGTTATTTGCAATGTATGGTCATTCTGCAGGCATGGACTCGATGAGCGCAAAATATAGCCCTATTTCTAGCAAGCCATTTTTTTTTTTTTTTTTGAGCAGTATACCAAAACATGCCTTATACTTTTTGCTCATGAGTTTATGTTTTCACAATAACCCAATTCTTGTATTCTACATCAGGGTCTGTTATTTTGAATACGCGGAAATAATCTTATATATAGAAACTTGTAAACGTTTAAATTAGAATTGATATCACTAATGAATGAAAAATAATAAATATCAAAGGATTAAACCTCCGAATATTTTGGGGAGTTCTCTCACCGAGAAAGATGGACAAGATTTCAAAACCAGTGTTGATGAGAGAGGAAGAAAAAAAATTGGTAATGAAACCCTCTGGCAATTGGGTAAAAAAAAAAAAAGGCCAGAATATTTTAAATTAATGTTATTCTTGTTCGTTGGATTTCAAACTGATACATCTCTCTTCGCATCTAAATAAAATGACTGCTATAACGAAATAAACTACCTAATATATTTCCAGGACAAATTTCTTTTCTCCGAGAACGAATGTTGACCGCCATTCAATTTGCATCATTCCAATTTCTTTGTTGTCAATTGTAAACTATTTAATGTTGTCGAATGTAAATGGGGGGAATTGAAGTGGTGCCCTGTTCTCATGAGAGAGAGTTGGTAGCGTTTTGTTTCCCTAAGTGAAAAATACAGTTAACTGAGAATTTATCCCTGAAAGGTGGAATATATGACACCGGATGCTCTCTCGTAGTGAATAACATAAAAATTCTCCTTCGCTCTACAGAATGACGTATGAAAGGTTTGCTTTATCTATTATGTATATATTGATTGGATTTTTGTAAAGAATATTTAGAATGTTGTTATGGCCTTAAGTTTAAAGTCTATTGACATAAAATGAAAGGTTAGTTCCTCAAATCGTTTCACATAATACTTTTGACATATCAACAAGCATTGCCTCTTCTTATATGACTTTGATGTGCATCAACATTTATCTGTACATTTCCTGAACTTTGATCTGTCCTCAAAAGGTAAGGTAAATATATATTAGACTTTCTTTCGTCTCGTCATTTCTGCAAATCTTATGATCTACGTTATACTACAGTCACCTTGATAATCAGTTCTATTACTCAGTGTTATTTCAGTGACACTTATTCTGCCTTCATCTTGTTTCACAGTAGTTTTACTTGAATATTCAATGGAATTGATTTAATAGGAAACGAATAACACTCTCATAACGTTGAAGAATTTATGAATGTACGGAACTTGACCAAATTCGTTCGGTAAAATGTCACAGCCATAGAGATTGTAAAATGAAAGCTGTTTCTCACGAGATAATTTCCTGTTCTCTTCATCTCCCTGTAAAAGGAGTTTCCTTTTCCAATAATGGGAGGAGATAAAAGTGTTTCTTAAAAGGGTGATAAAGGAGGACTTATGAGGTGGAGAGCGCAAAGC
>NC_061095.1:53640976-53673476 GCF_015104395.2 Macrobrachium nipponense | reverse complement strand
AGTTCCAAATTCATAGCCTACTTCCTTTCCCGTCCTCATGAAGCAACTCAGGGGAAAGAAAACATCCGCATCACCCAAAGCCTTTGAGCCAAAGTGGCCTTTGTCAGTCGCCTTTATTGAAGCGATGTTTCTCGACCTTGGGGACTTTGTGCTCCAAAGTTCCAAAGTATCAAGACAGAAAAGGCAGCTTACGGGAATTTATTGATTCAACTGTTTAGAATATATTCTATTATTTGAAATGATCGAATCAGAGTCGGAACTACAAAAATAGACATTTATTCAAAGTAAAGTATTAATTGAATAACTCAGATTCTTACAGAATAATTAAATGGAATGATAACACAAAGTTCAATTAACTCAGATAACCACACCCCCCACCCCGGTAAAAATAACAGTCTTAATTAGTAATTAGTCATCCCACCATTCCTCAAATATGGTTCTTCTATCCAGAACACAGTCCCCCTCCACTAGATCCGCCCATTTTCAGCCAGAATCTCCAAGCACTTTTCACAAAACAGAAAAAACGTTGCAGAGCCATCCCGGCTCTCCAAGTAACCGTCTCCACCGTTCTGGCTAATATCCTACCATTATGAACGTGGAACAGTGTGTTATGGCACGTTTATGTATGCATTTACCACAGATCGTTTATATGCATCAGGGCATTCTCCTCTAGCATTTAAGCATCTTCCAGCGTCTGTCTTTTTAGTGTATACGGTGGTATGTATTTCTTGTTCTTTTGGGTCACAAGTACGTCCAAGAAAAGGAGCATCTTCTCATCACTTCTTTCTACCGTAAAATTTAATGTAGAATTTGCTTGGAGTTTATTTACTAATTCTTCTATGTCATTGTCGCCCTTTGTTGTGATAAAGATATCATCAATATATCTCCCATTGCCACGCCGTCCTTTTGTCGATATATTTCCCCCCTATGTGAGAGGAATGGGGCTTCCTTGTACATGCTTCCAGCATCTCTTTTAAGATTTTTTCGGGGATCGGTAATGGTGGTTTCTCAGAGCGGTATATCTTGTCCATGATGATTTGTATTGTTTCATCCATGGTACGTTAGTAAATAAACTTTTCAACGTCCAGGGAAATATATCGACAAAAGGACGGCGGTGGCAATGGGTTCCCCCCTCGGGGTTCTTTTCGCAAACGCATACATGGCACACACAGAAGAGGTCACATTTGAAGAACACCCAAAACCCAGAATCTATGGAAAGCGACTAACGAAGAAATCAACAGAGTTCAACAGCTGCTCACAAATAACGGTATCCAGATGACATGATCCAGCAAGTTGTCAAAAAGAGATTAGAGGCTTTCCATAATCCGACCCCGAGGAACAACACACAAGACAAAGACAAATAAATAGTGATATACCATCAGATACCATACAACAAACACCACGAAGATGAAAGGAAAGCATCCTTGGTATACTGCGAAGAGGAACCACCCCCCTAGCGCCATATAAACAAAATAACAGCAAGGATTTACTGCAAACCAAACCTTACGGCCTCTTTGGTAATGAAAAATAGTACGGCCCCATCGACGGAGAAAGAGGTTAAATCAGTTTATAGTATAGTATACAAATTTGTCTGTGCTGACGAGCAATGTCAGTCCCCCCCCCAAAAATGCTATATCGGACACACAACCACACACTCAAACGTCGCATGCAGGCCCACAGAAACCAGGAGCCATTCATCAGCACTTTGTGGATACCCACAATAAAAACCATCATTACAAGAACTTCTCTCAAACACCAAAATAATACACAAGGAAGGCAACTACAATCGTTTATTGATATCAGAAGCAGTCAGCATCGCAATGCAACGTCCCAGCCTTAACATCCAACGTGAGGCAGACCGTTCCTTGCCCTCGTGTAGGAGGCAGACCTTCAACCGCGTGGGACAAAAACCCCCACACGCGGACAGGAGCGCACACTGACTTTCAGTGAAATTAAACATATATGTATTAATATATATTTATGTATAATGTGTATATAATAACTTACTTTCAACTTTTTTATATAATTTCTGTTGTTAACATATTTATTTATTTGTCTTATTTATGTTCCACTATAGTCTTTTGTAAATACTTAAAACTAGGTATCTGGCAATTGTACTACCTTCCGTCCTCATGACGTCACAAAACGCATGTAGGCTCATATTTGTATCAGTACGCTTGAAAACGTCAATACGTATAGGTTGACGAAACAGCTGTCACGTGTAAAAATACTGGAGTAAATGGAAGAACCCCATTATGTGTCCATTAGTAACCTGAACAATGAAGTGAGAAAATAATTAGAAAAAATATGAAGCAATTTCAAAAAGCTGGTTAACAGTGAGAAAAGCCATTCTATTCAATGAATGTTGTTATCCGTGAAAAATTGCGCCCTAGAAGTATTAATACATATACATATATATATATATATATATATATATATATATATATATATATATATATATATATATATATATATATATATATATATATATACATATACCATATATATATATATATATATTATATATATATATATATATATATATCTATATATATATATATATATATATATATATATATATAAAATACACATACTTGTTTTTTTCTTATGCATTGTGACCTTTGAAATGAAAGTACCTATTGGGGAGATATTAAAATACGCATATTTCTGTTGATATTAATCAGCTCTGATTATTGCAAAATTATATATGGTCTTCGTATGTAAATTTTCTTTTGTTGCTGTGCACATAATAATTTTTATTGTATATATATATATATATATATTATATATATATATATATATATATATATATATATATATATATATATATATATATATATATGTGTAATAAATACATTTTAGAATTACATATCTGTAAATAAAAACCCCCATGACCTGAGGTCATTGGCATAGGAGGGTCCTACGTGACAATGCAGGATAGATTACGCTATGCGATGTCTGCAGTAGCCTGGTTTAAATCTTGTTTAGAAATGTCATCATTTGCATTACTGATAACTTTGCACAGAACAACTTCCATGGGAAGTTTGACCTGTTAGCCCTACGCGCGGAAACTTGTAACTTCCGAGCCGGCGGACTACGTATGTTTTTATATGCAATCGCTGAGATAGCCTAATGTTTCGCTATCGACGTGATGCTCTAAAGTTCAGTTCATTACCAGGCGATCAAACATATCGGTCTCCCGACGAACTGTCTCTCTTATTATGGAGTACAGAATAAAGTTGTTATACCTTTTTCAACATATCCGTTTGAATCATCTCCTTTAGTTTAAGAAGAACCACTCTACTAAGATATCACATAGGAGACGAAGGAACCAGAAATACTTACGAATAAAACAGTCGTAAGGAAAACAAACAGTCTTTTCGCAAAGGCGAAGAGACTAATATTGTGGCAAGCTTTTGACGAAGAATAAGATTAACAAGACCCATATCAGCGACCGAAGAACTACAATAACCAACTTCCACTACATAATCAATACTAACAGAGGAAACGGGATCTTCAATCAACGCAACATTTTATGAAGACGAAGATAGTCCTTCATCGAGAAGAATACAAGCATCAACATCGACGTTTGAGTGACTGTTTTGTCACATATCTCCGAGAGATCAACACCGGACGAGAGCAGCATCGAACATCAACAGAAGAAGAAAACACATAAAAGAAACACATAAAGAAAACAAACGCGCGATTCACTAGCAAGGACGCCAAGAGTAGGGCAAAAGAGAAGCAATGCGAGGAAGGAGGGGCTGTGACGTCATCAATCTTGGACTTCTTCATGAACGTCGAGCCAGAGAGGAGACCGTGACGTCATCACGACTTCCGACACGAAGACGACAGGAACTGTGACGTCATCCCCATGTCACAATCCTTCAGCATATAAATCAGAGCTAAGTACCATTTTATCTATCAGGTTTTTCCTCAGTGAAGTGTTGTTCATCAGGAGTCGATCGTCCAGTATTCCTGGGGGGTGAGTTTGTTCACCATCTTCCTTCATACAGAATCAATCTTCAAACTACGAGTTCTCGCCCGCAGGATTATTTATTTTTTTTTCTTCTCGTTGTGCTAATCGTTTCTTTGCAGGATTCTCCGTATAATATTTTTATCAAATTATCTGTACTTATATGATCTTTTTTGTGGGTTTTTTTTCCTATTATTTTGCAACACATTTTTATTTTCATATTTGAAATACGTTTGCGCAGTGGACGTTCGTATCTGTACAGTGCTAGAAGTGAACAGTTAGGAATTGTATCAGTCGGAAAAAAAAACACGCGTACAAGGGGAACACCCTATAAAAACCCAAACCAAAAATCCAGAAGTAAAAAACTAACTTGGTTCAGGCACTAAATTTTTCCTGTTCAAGTCCGGAGGTAAATATCGTTATGGGTTCTTCAAAAGTTCTACGCAGTAAACAAGCTTCTAAGGCTCAGCCTCGTGTTGTAGTACGGAAGGCAGCAATGCCGACTGGTTAAATGAACATCAGGCAAACTTACGTTAAACTCCACGTGGGTTTACAAGATCCAATATGCAGTGAAAGTTTTATTACACTGTATATTTAATCTGTATGGCAGTCATGTTGCCTGTAGCTTCGTGCGGTCGTTTGTGTTAAAAAGCTAACGCCTGACAGTGCGAAACTAGGGTGTATAAAACAGATAAAAGCACACAGGTCTGAAGGTACTGACCTTGATCCCTTGCTACTCAAGCTTTTGCAAAAAATGAGGATAAGCCACAACAAGTAGATGAAAGTTAATCATAATCAAACAGCAGGGATGACTTGTTACAATGCAAACGACCAGGGTCACATAATCTCAGACTGTAGGATGCGTTTTTGTTCAATTCATAACAGTACCACACATTCAATATAATAGTTGTACTCGCGGAATCAACGCAGAATCCTAATAACACGCACAAACATTGCCTATGTAAACAAAAAGGAAAAAGGGAAGGTCCTCAGTACTATAAAAGAAACAAGCAACGTGCTTTAGGTACCTCTGTTCTGGGGGCCGTCTAGCCAGAACTTGCAGGTCAAGCAAATTTTCAAGGTGTGCTAAACAAAGCAAATACCACGTAGTTTCGCTCCAAGGGGGAGAGGACGATGTGGGTCATCAATATCAACATCTTTTGTATCAAAATAATCGTTAATCAATTTATCAGATCATTCTGAAGCAATCAATTTCCTAGAAACACACGGCCCGAATCCAAAAAAATAAAAACTGTGCAGGTTCCCCGTAGATTTGCAACAAATTCATGCAATTATTAGTCAAGACAAGTTACGACCAACCTTACATGCAGTAAATTTGGACCATAAGTCATTCACTTTGTTCTTTGATTCTGGTAGTCCACGTTAAAATAATCATGGATTTAAAAGGAACTATCATTTACTCTTTTCAAACTTCCCTATAGAGAAGTCCGGAATAAGACTCTCAGGCATAGGAAAATAATGAATTAAATGTGGTAGGAGTAACTCATGTTCAGTACAAGGTCGGTAAGCGCACGTTTTTACCGATACCTTATCGTTGTACAAAACATTAATATGTATCCCCGCAGTAATTATCGGATACCCGTCTATGGGCACTCAAAATATTACCTTAGCACCTGCAAAACACGGCGTGGTATATCAAAGGAAAAATTCTATAAGTCTTCTAATATCCCTAAAATCTGTTTTAGATAATAAAGAGACAGACAGAGTAGTTACTTATATTGAAGAACCAATCACTTGTCTCATGAACCAAGAAATAATACATGCAACCCAACAGAACTCTCACTCGCCCGTAATATCAGCTTGCACGCAAACTCTCGAGCCGACGTAACTTCGAACATATTAGTGCGTGTAAAGAAAACCTTGCCAGGATCTGAAATGTTAATCCTTTCCGAAACTCTGAAAACACACGGATGATCCGTCACACAGCCATTTATACAGTCGGCTCACAACAACAATGTCATCGAAGTCTGTAATCATTTGAATACCACTTTAGTAATCCACAAAAATCAACATATCTTGGATGCGGAAGTTTATAAACATCGATTCTTACCGTAGCTGAGATAAATCACGCTCAATCAGTTGCGGATGAATCCCTTTTGCAATCTATAAAGAACAAAATCAATAAGGACATTCAAGAAGAAGAAATTCAGCAGAAATTTTTAAATCTTTTACTGAATATCATGATGTTTTTTCCACTACGGATGGAACCTTAGGAAAACGGATGTCATCGAGCATCAAATAAGGCTCAAGGACAACAGAAAGTAATCTATGTACCTTCGTACCGACTTCCTATGAAATTTCAGAATGAGATAACTGAGGAAGTAGGTAAAATGCATAAAAAAAAAGAGGAGTCATTAGGAAATCAACAGCGCCCTTATAATTTTCCGTTAATAGTAGTACCGAAAAAAGATCGAACTTGGCGGATATGCGTCGATTTCGTCGCTTAAACGAAGAAACAATCCCTGACCGATTCCCAGTACCATGTACTGACGATATCCTATCTCTACTACGTCAGAACAAATATTTCATCAGCTTGGACCTACTAAAAGGATTTCATCAGATTCCGTTGAAGAAGAGAGTATCCCATACACTGCCTTCAGCACAGCCAGGGGACATTATGAATTTTTTGCGTATGCCTTTTGGTTACGTTGTGCTCCCATAACTTTTACTAGAATGATAAACATTGTGTTGGAGACTTGTTAGGAGATATCCTACATGCCTACATGGACGACCTAGTAATCTTTTCCAAATACCTTAGAAGAACATCTACGTAAATTAGAGTTAGTGCTACAAAGAATAAGGCAGCATAATTTAAGGGTAAAGATAAGTAAGTGTGAATTTTTTTAAAAACAGAACTAGTCTATTTAGGTTTCACGGTGTCTAGTGAAGGTCTTAAAATAGTCCATGATAAGGTATCGGCTATCCAGTAACTTTCCGATACCTACTAACGTCAAGGGAATACAGCAAGTTTTTTTAGAGTGTAGCGGATATTATAGGAGGTTCATTAGGAACTACTCCATCATAGCCGCTCCCCTAACCGATCTTATAAAAAAGGGCGTAGATTTCATATGGTCTGAAAATCATCAACAGGCGTTCGATAAATTGAAAGATGAAACTGTGTAGTTCTCCTATCTTGAAATTTCCTGACTTCGGTAAGGATTCTTCATAGCAACAGACGCCTCAGCCACCTAGGAGTAGGTGGGGTATTGCTTCAACAATATGATAAACAGTTTTCTCCCTAGCTTTTTATTCACGTAAACTGAGACCTTCCGAAGTAAATAGCAGTAATAGACAAGGAAGGGCTCGCTATTGTTAATTCACTCGTGCATTTTCAAATTTATAATATACGGTTATCCCGTCAAGGTTCTCACTGATAATAAGCCCCTAACCGACTTCTTTAAGGCTTTAGTCACAGCCCTAAGCGAACTCGGTGGCACATGATCATCCAGGACTTTGGCGCGAGGATCGGGTATTTACCTGGTAAAGCAAATATCATTGCTGACGCATTATCAACGCACCCCTCTTCATCTTGTACCGAGCCATTAGCTGAATAATAGATATCTCAACCTCCACGCCCATTGTTAAAACTATATCTGAACAGGAAGATCTGGGCTGGAGTGCTGAACTAATTACAGACGGAACAAAGAAAAGATCCGCAAATAGAAAAAATCATCATTGCGTTAAACGGAAATCCGAAGGAAAAGGAATAATATAAAGTATAAGCAGCAGAATTATATCATCCAAGATATATCCTGTGTAGATCCGTGACGAGGAAAACCCGCAACACACCACAGTTGAATAACAACCAACGGTGGTGGTACCTATCTCACTCATACCCACTGTCTTAAAATGGTTGCATGAAATCACTGCATGGACACCCGGGTTATTCCCTAATGTCACAGAAAGCCAAATCCTTATTTTATGGCATACGATGCTTACAGATATAAAAAAGCACATAGCAAATTGTCGCACTTGTCAAGAATACAAAGGGCACACGGAAGACACCTGTCAGCCTAGGGGCTTACCGTGCCAAATCAAACCCTTGAAAGAGTACACTTAGAATTTATTAACAGGATTTTAACGAGTCAGACAGAGGAAATAAGCACCTCCTAGTAATCATAGATGCTTTGACTCGATATACAGAACTGATAGCGCTTAAAACAAAACCGCAGTCGAGTGCGCTAGAAAGTTTTACGAGTGCTACATTTGTAACATGGAATTCCACACACCATTATATCAGACTCGGGCGGGGAGTTCAATAATCATTTCCTTAACTCCTTGTGCGAATTCCTTTGCATAAAGAAAATCAAATACCATGATCTATCACCCAGAGTCTAATGGGCTAGTGAAAGGGCAAATCGTAAGGTTTTAAACATTTTAAGGGTCACCATTAGGGGGCAGACCCCAACTGGGACATTGCCATACCTGCGGTACTAAGCACACTTAATCACTCGTATCATGTGTCTATTAAAATGACACCGCACGAGGCACTGTACGGTATCCCAGCTAGAAACACCTTTCCATGTACTAACGACCTACAACTAATTTATCAAATCCTCTAAAGGATGTTATGGATGCAAGCATAAGTCGATATAATATACTTCGTAAGAATCTAGAAGAAGCACAAATAATAATGAAAAGAAATCATGATAAAATAGCTAAGCCAACTAGAACATATGCCGTGGGCGATCAGGTATACATACAAGTATACGTACGTAAAGGTTTATTATGACACCTAAGTTTGAAGGCCCGTTTAACATTTTAGAAATATTAACGGCCAATAGATTTAGGGTTCAAAATGTATCCAAACCCACTGATGTGAGAAATAGTTCCATTGGCACATATCAGAATCTAAAGAAAGGTAGATGGAGTGAGGGAAAAAGTGGTTGTATTTATGAAACTTGTATAATAATTTTATATATGTATATATCAATCCTATTTGTATGTTAAACCTATTCTTTTACACGAGTTATTACATATATTTTACTCATTGCAGGTTTTTCAAAATGAATCTGTTATTGTTGGGAGTGATATTGTGTGTTCAGACATCTTTGTTGTATGGAAAGAGCGCTAAGGCGAAAGAAATAGAATTTAATCATGGCTCGATTATCGAGAGAACAGACGACATTTTTATAGTGTCAAGTAATATAGTCCATAGAAGTGGATATGCAGGCCATATTTTTGCCTGAAGATGACGTCCTTAACTTAAAGAATGACCTGATGAAGGTTTGCCATTTCGCTTAAGGATGCACCAACGTAATTTTCATGCTAACTCAGAGATTTCGCTAGCTCAAAACCCTAAGTGTCGCGGAAATGTTGTCTTATGGCATACAAAATAAAAAACCGCCGAGGCAGAGGAACTTGCTCGTGACTTGCTGATGTGGTCTGTGCGGCACAATAATCTCGAACGCCGTAACCCGCTTATTCTGGCTGGACTAAACATCTTAGGATCTGTTGCGATCTAGGCTTAGGAATTTCAAATCGCCTTAAGATAAATAATCAAAATAAAGAATTGAGTTTTTGCAACACAAAACCGAATTAGCTTTGTCTGAACTTCGCAGTCAGTTATCTACATCAATCAAATAATGAGTTTAGTAAACGAACATTCAAATAATATCGATCAGGTTTATGGAAGTTCAACATTTGCTGGCTACGTTTAGCTTACTATAGTTCGAAATAGATCATATCCGTGTGAAAATATCACATTTTATTGAGAAATCAAAAGATATGTAGAAGCTATTACGTTAGCGACAAAGGGAGTGTTTATCTCCACACCTCATGCCTATTAAAGATCTGACGTTAACTTTGGAGAACGGACGGGAGAAACTAGGTTATATTCCTTTATTTAACGCCCATAAAGTGAGTTCTATTATAGCCTAATATCAGTCAGCGTTGAAAATTACAGGATTCATGGGATCACTATACTTTTGATTCTTCCGATGCTTGGCAATCATACAAAATAGCACCGTTTCCTACTTTCATGACGAATAACTCAAGTCCAGTATATCCAATTTGACGGGGCAAATGTTCTGATTTCTTCTGATAGGAAATCATTTACAGGTCATTAAAGACTTAGATAAACTCACTCACTGTTTCAGAAGCCATGAATAATAAAATTTGTACAGCTGACTCTTTTGAATTCTATCCTATATCAACGGATTCATGTGAGTTAGGCATAGTGCTAAACGGCTCTCTCTCTCATACAGCGAAGGTTGTCTGGGAACTTTATCCCTTTTACAGTAATAAATTCAATTACAGAATGAATAATGGTTCCTGGATCCGTTTAAACAACGAAGCCGTTTCCACGCCGTATCCCCGCCCGGATGGGACCACCGCCCATTCCCCAATCTTTGTAGCAGCTGATGGTTGTACGGGGACATCTACAAAACTACACCGTCAGAGGGTCAACACGATAATACGTGAGAAGCTTATTTTACGAACTATACTTGGGCATCTACAATTATCCCATCACTACCTCTCCCATACAACGCGTGGCTCATCGTTTGACGCAACTGGCTGAGATGAACCACGCGTCACCAACTTATGCAGTGGAGAAAATCTTCGTTACTACATTCTGCTGGCAGTGTTCAGCGTGACGGCCATATTGGTTATCGCCGTCAACATCTTTGCTTGGCGTAGGCTGAGGCGTACACAGAAGGATCTCCAAGGAAACGTATTGTCCCATCCAGATGACGTACCCGTTAAACTCAAGTCGTTTGAGTTTAGGGCCGCCTGACTGGCCATTTCATTTTGTGCCTAGGAAAAAATTGTCTGGAATTGTGTTGTGTGTGAAAAGCGGTCTGTATGCTGGCAAAAATGTAGGACAAGAAAGACTCACGCCTTTGCATTTGACAGTTAAAGTATCTCCCGGGCACCTAATAAAATATTATAGCCCGAATATTATACATTAATATACTCCTAAAGGTATTTTTCGGGCACCTAATAAAATATACCAGCCCTATATATTAATCTGGCCACAATTATACTATTATACAATTGTACCATTATATTTACCTATTACAAAGAGTGACAAGTACTCTTTAACAATTATCCATGATCATGTTGTAATCTGTCAGTAACCGCTATTCTTAATAAGGATTACCTATTCAGCCATAATCTATCTCAGTAACCACTATTCTTAATCAGGTTACCTAATTTACCATATCATACTTATCATGTATACATGCTTAATCCAGTGATTGTTTTTAACCTTTTTTTATTATTTTTGGGTACCTAATCATTATTATTACCAAACTGGATCTAGATTTTCCATGCATTTATCTTTGTTTATGTATATGTCAAAAAGGGTATGTAACAGAACCTTTTTTATGCATTTAATCACTTGTTATGTTTATACCTAAACATATGTTTACGAGCACACTCCTAAGAAACAATGTTTAAAGTAACTTTTGTTATTCAAGGCTTGAAATGGTAGCGCCGAGCCTAATGTAATAAATACATTTTAGAATTACTATCTGTAAATAAAAACCCATGACCTGAGGTCATTGGCATTAGGAAGGGTCCTACGTGAACCATGCAGATCTAGATTACGCTTTTGCGATGTCTGCAGTAGCCCTGGTTTAAATCTGTTTAGAAATGGTCATCGTTTTGCATTACTGATAACTTTGCACAACAACTTCCTACAACCCGGAAACTTGGTAACTTTCCGAGGCCGGCGGACTACGTATGTTTTTTATATGAATCACTGAAGATAGCTAATGTTTCGCTATCGACGTGATGCTCTAAAAGTTCAGTTCATTACCAGCGATCAAACATATCTGGTCTCCCGACCGAACTGTCTCTCTTATTATGGAGTTACAGAATAAAGTTGTTATACCTTTTTCAACTTATCCGTTTGAATCATCTCCTTTAGTTTAAGAAGAACCACTCTACTAAGATATCACATAGGAGACGGAAGGAAACCATAAATACTTACGAATGACAGTCGTAAGGAAAAACAAACAGTCTTTCGCAAAAGCGAAGAGACTACTATATATATATATATATATATATATATATATATATATATATATATATATATATATATATATATATTATATATATATATATATATATATACATAACGAAATAAATGAGGTAAAAAGACACCCCTTTCCGACGAGAGAGAGAGAGAGAGAGAGAGAGAGAGACAAGGTGGATGATTAAGTCTCACATATCCCTGATAACCCCGAGAATGGGGAGAAAGATTGATGGCGTGTAAAACAATACAAATCAGCTTAAGGGAAAGATGCAGCTGTTTCTGCTCTCCAGAATTTTTGAGGAAATTAAGAACTGAAGGAATTATTATTCTGCGGAGATCATCTCACGAGGTCGCGATGAATATAGGACAGAGGGTCCCGGTGACCTCCCCCATGAATATCATACTGGAGAGAAGCAAGAACGATTTACGAACTTTCTTATGAAGGCAAAAGAGAGAGAGAGAGAGAGAGAGAGAGAGAGGAGAGAGAGAGAGAGAGATTTTAATAATCCGTGAGTATAATATACTTCGTATTGTGCTGCATCCCCGAGAATGCAAACGACGTAATTAACAAGACTTCCTTTGTAGTTCATATCTAAGATGTTCTCAATATCAACGTTTCATCCCACGTAAGCCAAAGGTCATCCTTTGAACCATGAACGTGGCTTGTAACCAGAGTCACCAGACGCCATCTAAATGCAACTCTGCAGACACACTGAGCCCCTCTCCTCAGACGTTCAAGAGAGTAATGAGGCTTTGTACATTCATGCCAGTCTGTTGCCTGAAGCCAAAAAGGAGGTTTTGACTGAGATTAAATTTTCCCTATTTAGTAAAATAAGATTCATATTAAGAAAGATAATCTGAGTGAACCTAAGTTGCATATTTAGTAAAAAAAAAATAAAACTATTTAAAACAAACATAATCTGAGTAAGATCACGTTCCGTTTTCAGGAAAATTAAGATTACTATTTTAAAAAATAACGATGAGTAGGCCAAATTACCCTCATTAGTAAAATAAAAATCCATATTTATAAAAATAACAATCTGAGTAAGGTTAAGTTTCACATTTAGTCGAATAAAGATTTATATTTAAAAAAGTAATTTGATTAAGATCAAGTTCCCTATTTAGTGAAATCAAGATTCATATAAAAAAATAACAGCCTGAATAAGATTCAGTTCCCAACTTAGTAAAATAAAACAACTATATATTTAACAGAGAGGCAGAAAACCAAAACAGTAAGATGTAAAAAACACTTGTGGCTTTAGGAGAAAGAATATTGTTAATACTAGTGGTCAGATTCATAGGTAGATTGAAAGGGATGATAGAACTGCAATTTACCGTTGAATGAAGCAAATAATATGATGCTTATGAGGTTTCATGACGACAGAATTGTCTCGTATACCTGACTGTCAGAAAAGTGACAAAGTATTCTGACACGCATATTCATAAGCAAGATATATATATATATATATACTATATATATATATATATATATATATATATATATATATATATATATATATATATTTGGTTTCAATATCCTTTTTTTATCAAAGCTTAGTTTTTGCTAGCTGAAAAAGGTCTTATTTCGGAAGATTATCCTTTTTCGTTGACAATATTGGAGTTTAATTATTTGATAATTACCAATTGCGTATTCTATATGGTTTTAGTTTAAAAACTCTAAACCTTTGTCTGAATTGCATATTGGTTTCAGAGTTTTTGGAAAGAGAACCTTAAGAAAACGTAATTCCAAATTTGGTTATTTGATATCCTGTCCATTTTTACGAAAACATAAGCAATTCACTTCCATATGCCTGCCTTTTTTTGTTCCTTCGATTATTTTGTTTAAACTCGTTCCATTTTGTTTATATTGTGCGGCTTTAGCTTTTAAGTCTGAATTCCTCTCAAAACTAAACAACAACAATTTCCCGAAAGGTTGGAAAGGACGTCACTCGTAACCTTCGGAAAATGAACTTCCCGACGTTGGTCGTCTGGAATCCTGCCCTTTTTTATGATGAATGCTGTTGCAGCTCAATATCAAATGCTTCGTCATTTTTATGGATACGATTGTTTTGTTTATCCTGTACACACACACATCTGCTATTATATGTCCGTTTGTTTTCGACAGTCAATAACAAATCCCGGAAAAGCGAGCGGCAGCCCTCACGAAGGCTTCGAACACGAGCGCAATTCACGCTCGAGCTGTTTTGTTTCATAACTGGCGGATTATATCCAGATATTCCGGTGGCTGGTGACTGAGTCAGCCGAAAGGGAATTCTATTGGCAGTCGTTCTGAAGAACTGCATTTATTTATCAATAGAAACAGACCGACACACTATTTTAGTGGTTACTGAACGTTGCCTGTTCTCAATCACTATTTCGTGGGAGAGTCACAGGTTCGCATGCAAATATATTTGTGTTTAGATGGCTGTACACATAAGCTTAGTTAAGATAGTGCTAAATGACCAGTGGAGAACACATACTAAATGTAGATATTATACATATAGTATATATTATATATATGCATATATATATGTCTATATTATATACATTTAAATATGTATATATATAGTTACTACTATAGTCTTATCTAAAAATATGTATGAACATAAAAACCCTAAACCTCAGTCTCCACCCTTCTACCTCTGCGGGGGTGACTCCAGATAAGGTGTAAGGTCACTAAAATCCTTCCTCCTCCTCCTCCTCCTTAGAGTGGAGCCCTTGCAGCAGCTAGAACGCTTATGGCAGCAAAATCAACCATTCAGTTGGGGCACAAAACCAAAGAATCCCAGAGGCAGAGATATTACAACTCTGTTGTTTGAAAAAGAGAAGGACAAGTGACGTTTTGAGACTCTGAGACGAAGGCGAAAGGGCAGTGAGTGAGTGTGTGCAGGAATAGGACAGACAGAGGCAGACTCAGTCAAGTCTCAATCTAACTACCCGTAGAAGAGAGGCAGATAGGTAGTCAGTGTGTTTATCGACGTGAAAGGGAATGATTAGGTCAGCCATTCTGACCTCCGGGAAGTCGATATCCTTGGTCAAATCATCCTGTGAATGGAGTATTATCTGAGGGATAGATTTAATTACTTGTGGTGAGAGAAAACGTTAACAGGGGCCAGGAGACGTTTCCCTTCTGTGGACATAAAGGTTCTGTGAAAAATCGTCAACACAAAAGAAAGACTGACAGAATATGCAGACTGTCTTACACAAAGCAAACAGATCCCTCCCGTAAGAACCACTTTTTGAGACTCTTCAGAATAAAAATATATGAAAAACACACTCTCGGTTCACACATTCCTGCCTTCCCCACCGAATGCCATCAGCCTTCAGTTACATTACAGTGCCGAAGGCAGAATGAAGGAGGGAATCGATTCCGTGATTGACAGACGGAATGCCTTTTATTGACAAATGGTGTCACTCACAAAAAGCTAATATCACAATATTCCTGTTCCCCAGAACTGAATTCACGCCTTCAGGTTTCCCTTCCTTCCCTCTTTACATCAAAAAAGGGAAAAAACTAATATTGAAAAAGAAAGGTCTGTCTCTACGAAAGGTAAAACGTGTTTCAAAGTCTGGACACAAATCAAACCCCAGCCTGACCTATTTCATTCGACGTTTGTTTTCGTCAAACGTTTTAGTTTCTGTTTGTTTTGACTTGTGTTGCACATTGTTTAATTGTTCGTGTCTGTGTTTATTGTTTCATATTTTTGTCATGAATGGTGAAGAACAAAAAGCCACAGAAAACAAGTTTAAATGAATAAACAGAAAAACAGAACTTTCAATCTTCACTCAAGTCATTTTCAGCTTATTTTTTTTATTCACTTAAACTCTCTGCTTCTATAATGGCTTTTTCCGTAACCATTCAAGTAAAACCAAAAGTTTATGTTTTTATTCCCGGTTTGTCTCTTATTTTCCGAAGCTTAACACTTGACTAACTTTCACGATAAAGATCACAAAACCTTAACATTTTCTGTCCAGGTTGTCAGTCATTCTGTCAAAAAAAGATATAAGATATAAGATTACAATGCTTCAACTTTCATCTGGATTTACAAATATTCAGAGACACGGACGCGAGATTTACGTAAATTTGAGAAAGTAATTAAAGGGAGATCATCTCTATATGCCATATCATGTCAAGCACTAATAGCGAGAGAGAGAGAGAGAGAGAGAGAGAGAGAGAGAGAGAGAGAGAGAGAGAGAGAATAATCTTTCGACACTCGAGATACCTCTCTGAAATCACTGAAGCCTGGATTATGACTGTTTGATTGGTTTATGGTTACTTTAAAAAAATGAAAAAGTTTGGAAGGAGTTCCTGAATTACGGCTGAGGCAATTCAAACCAACATTCCAGGACACATATCCATAATGTTTCAGCAATAACCCGAGACGAAGACCATTTCCAAACCAGACATGGTCATTCTTGCAGCCATAAACCATCTCGGCAAAAAAGCCGACTCCCACAATGCACCAGTTGTGACGGATTAGGATCGTACGATCGTAGAAAAGCTCTTGTATAACTAACAAGTCTATTTTGGTTGCCTCTGCCGTAGTGTCGATAGTTTGTGCTTCCTGCCTTTGATTTCAAAATCTCCTTCTGGGCAGTTCTTGTGTTTTTTCTCTTCTCATTTATTCAATTTTAGTCCACTTTTCCAGTTACTTGTTTTTACTGCCACAAAGCATTTCTCCAAACAAATGTTTTGGACATTCTATCTTTCCGTACTTTATCGTATTTTCTCTTATACGTCTTTCCGTCTTATCAAGCATCAGATGATTAATTTGACTTAATGTTTCATCCTAAAACGCCTTCATATTCTGCCAACTATTTATCATTCCATTTTCTTTTGCAGGAACAATTTCTTCTTCTTAAGAATCTCTTATTGGATTCCTGCTCTCTCAGTTATTCTCGATCCCTCGAGTCATTCATTTCGACATTCCTACACTTTTCCCTCTTCTTTATTATTATCCTCTCCATTTCTTCCGAGTTCGAATATCTAGCTTTTTATATATTTGATCCTTCTCATATTCTATTCCCCGCCTTTCCACATTCGAGAAACCTCTCGCATAATTCTCCCTCTCCCCTCTCTTTGAATATCTGATCGTCTTTCCACTGCATTTCTCCTTCGTTTCCTTTTTTTATTCTTGTTTCCCAGCACATTTATGTCGTCGCCTTTCTTGTGTTTATTCTGTTTCTTGGATCCACTCAAACTTTTTTCTTCTTATTCTTGGAGTCATTATTATTTTCATCTTATTCTTCTCGATTTCTCGTACTAGTTTTTCATTCTCTCAGCTGATCTGATTCAAGTTTGCTGATTCATCACAAACGTCGCTCGTTTTAACACCAACTATGTTATAAAAGTTGTCAGAACTTGAATTATAGTCTCTGTCCTGACAATCATGTAAATTTGCATTCCATATACATTTTTATGATGGATAAATAAATAAATGAATGAATAAATAAAGTTCTTAGTTATCCTGTGAAACTTATAAGAACATTTAAATACATTCTCAGTCTTGACTAGGATGTATATTTGCGCTCTAGTTACTTTTGCAAGAAATAAATGGGTATTTAATTTAGTGTCAAACCGCCAGAACGCCAAAGTAAATTCCCAGTGAGGCAGGAAAGAATATTAAATACATTTCCTGTCTTCTCAATGTTGTAGAGGAGGTAAAATGCAGACCAGACAGACGACGCCCTTTGCAGGACCCTAAAAAAAAAAAACAAAAAAAATGAGGAAAAACTTTGACGTCTGATAGGAGAAGATCTCAGCCGCAAAATCAGAGCCATAACTTATTTGAGTTTCCGAGGAGCCATTCTGCCACTCGGTTAGGAGCCATCCGACACTCGGGAAGAGCCGAACCGAGTTTTTATGATGGAGGAATTTTGGAATTTTCCCAGCCAACAGACGACGCCTTTTTTCCTTTTACACGAGGACGCCTCTGGGGACGTTTTTCATTTTCCTATCGGGAGGATGAGGGCGCTAGACCTAGGCTCCCTTTCTAATGGACAAAGACCTCGAATGGACAAAACCCACGGGGTGAGAGTGCTAAACCTACTCCCCTTCTCGAATGGATAAAACCACCAAAGTCCCCTAATTACCAAAGACGGCATTTGCTTAATTCATTCCTGAGGTCAATTGAGTATTATAGGGTATTATTCTGAACGAGCTGGAAAATTTGACTGTCCAATACAGGAGTTGAATCAAATCACACCATAAACCTTTATAGACTTACATGGTGTACATACACACATACACATAAATGGCATACATAAATATATAAATTTGAAATAGGGAAACTGAGTTACAAAAATGGCATACAAGAACGAGAAACATCTCGATAAATAAACAGAGGAGGCAGGAGAAGAAGACTGACTGTTCAATGATGGAACCAGTCGTTTGAAGGCCAAAGACGCAACCAGAAACGTATAAGGTTGGGCAGAGAGCTTTTAAATTTAACAAGTAAAAATTGCATTCCGAAGTTTCTTAAGCCCAATCAAGCTTTCTGTACAGCGTAAAAATGCTGTATGATCTGAGGCCCATGAAACTTTTCAGACAAACCCAGTGGTGGCCTGTCCCCCAGCGTTGCCAGACGCACGCTCATGGTTAAAATTAACCTTAAATAAAAAAAAAACTGCTCAAGCTAGTGGGCTGCAATTTGGTACGTTTCATGATGAGAGGATGGATGATCAACATGCCACCTCTAGCCTTGTGTGGTTTTTAAAGATCTGAGGGCTGACAGACAAAGCCTCTCAGTAGGTTTCTTTTGCAGAACACTAAAAAAGTAATCCAATTATTCTATGAAACGCTTTGCAATGCTGCTAGGAAATAGACTTGAACTTACATTAACTCTAAGGATGTTTTTTCTCTCTCTCTCGTTCTTATTTGGCAACTATGTATCAGACTTTCTACAGACCAACAATTTGATTTATATATATATATAGTATATATATATATATATATATATATATATATATATATATATATATAATATATATATGTGTGTGTGTGTGTGTGTGTGTGTGTGTGTGTGTGTGTGTGTATAAATCAATCAAATTGTTGATTACTAAGAACCAAAAGGCCTTAGACCCATAGAGAAGCATCATCAAGGACAGAGAGAATCATTACTATTCCTCCGTCCTCACGACCGTGAGGAATTCCTCATTTATCCTCACTGCGGAGCAATGACGATGCGGAGCAGAGCATTATGAGGAATCAGCTATTCATGACGCGGCTTCATTAGCAGGAAATGTGTTGTAATGAACCAAAGGCTGTGATGGAATTAGCTGCTTTAACTATGAAGGTGTTGCCTTGGGTCGTCTCAGCTGGTAGGGATAATAGTGTTTCGTGATATTGTAATTTCACTACGAATCAATTATTACGAGAGGGTTGAGGAAAATATGACGGAAGAAAGATAATATGAATGGAGGTAGAGTAAAATGAATGAAAGGGGTTGCAATTGAGGGGCGATGGGACGCTGCAAAGAACTGCAAGGAATGCCTACAGTGCACCGCGTGAGGTGCACTGACAGCCTTACCTCCTTTACGGGGAGAAGCAGACTGTTTAAAGAAAAATGCTCTGCTGTCTAGAATAGACTTAAAACTGCTTATTTCATGATGCCTCAGAGTGATAGGCCTACTATGGAAATGTGTTAAAACAATATTTCTTTCTTGAACCGGAGAAAACCTTTATTTCTGAAATAATTTTATGACAGTCCTCTGCTAGTTCGAGAGAGGTAGAACCTTACCTATTCTTTAATTTAATCAGTTTTAATTATCCTGAGAGACAGTTAGTACGTAAATAAACGCATCAGTGATGGCATTGAAGCCCTGTATTGTAAAATAATACAAATGTCCGTGGCATCAAGTTTCTGGAAATATCACTTGACGCTTTTAAGTTTTGTTAATTGTCGTCAAGCATGCACCATAGATAACTTAAACAACAAAGCCAGTGTAAATAAAGGTAAAGTTAAGAACTGCTTTCAAGTTAGTGATACATTTTTTCCCTGAATACCATCGAGGTTTCAACAAAAACACTGTAGAACATCATATTGCGCGATATCATTACGCACAATTCCAATACCAATGCACCGAAATATCGTGGTAAATACGATAACTTTCCATGAGCCATACGATGTTAGGAGAGGTAAAGGAAGGCTACATGGCAACACCGATCACTGAACAACTCCTCCTGATAATAAGGTAGTCTGTAGTTTGGCGTTGTGGTGAGATCCCATACTAAGCTCCGTTAAACGTGTTCATTTAAATTTAATTCCACTCCGTTTCCTTTGCTCTCACTGAACACTTATGTACGATTATTGAAGTAATTGAGCTATAGATACTTTAATTGTCCTTCAGAGGTACCGTTACTGAAGAATAATTTTACGAATCAAAATCCTGGTGGCGTCAGGCAAGGGAAGACGATTCGATGCCACATAGCAGCAGAAAGGTCAATTCTGTCATCTGACTATTTCAAAGTGGTTATTTCTACGTCATTCTGAATTTAAACGAGACGAGGGAGTAAGCTAAGTTGAACATACAATGGTTTGTACTGGACTATTTAAATTAAATGTAGGCGAAGGTTATTTACATAATCATAGATAGCAAATAGCAAATATCGTTTAAAACTGAACCTGTGTTAAAATTTTACCAGCATATCAATTTTTACAAAAAATATTAACTTCTCTGTGTTTTAATGTTTGCATTTAACGTATCTGACGTTCGTTTATTTTATTGTAAGGGTTTCTATAATACCAGCACCACTCCCACAAGCGTCGTGTTCAGTAAAACAAACAAAAGACGGCTAATTCGCGAAAGATTTGAACACCAGTTTCGAGCTGATCATGTTGAGGAGTCTTACGATCACAGCTTAACAACTCCGATACCAAAAGATGATTTAATAAACTAAAATAATTCTAAATTTACTGTACATTGTGGATAATATGACACCTGAGACCACTCGGTTATCCTATACACACATAAACACTTAGTGTATTAAAATGAACTTTCACATTGAGGTGGGTTAGTTCCAAGTGTGGAATCTGAGGGAAGGGAAGCCGTTGAAGTCCGTTGACAGGACAGCGTCAGAAAACTGAGGTTGAATAGGGCTGTTTGAGTCATTAAATGGTGACTTCTAAGTGCTCGTTAGAAAGTACGGTTCAATATTTCTGTTAAGAGTATGTACGAAATTTATCAGAGGTATGTTATTTCTGTTAGTGTAGCGGTAACGGTTGCCGGTATTTGTTTGGTTGGTGTGCGGTACGCCATTGTTTTAGGTAACTGGTACGGCCGACGGTTCCAGATAGAACAAAGCTAGACCCGTGGGTACTGGCACTTATCAGTTGGTACAGTGCGGTATTTCTTTTAGCGTACGGTACGTCATATTTTTTGTTCGGTACGGCATTTATCAGAGTACAGTACGGTATTTCTATTAGTGTACGAAACGAAATTTGTCACGAACGGTACGTTAGAGTAGTTTTAAGGGAAGGTACAACATTTAGCTAGTTTACTGTACATTTTTCAGATACGGTACAGTATTTGTTAGTATATGCAAGGTCTAGAGAATATGGTACGTACAACATTTTTCTGTACGTGAAAGAATAAGCAGACCGTACTGTAACCTTTGTTTCCAGTTGCTCGGTATCTGGCCATTTTTATTTTTCAATGACGGTTCTTGATCTTATTCAAGAATTGTTGTATTTGTTGTAACTATAAATTATATTTTGTTAAGATAACTGTCATTTAAGATACAGTCTAAAACTTGCGTTCCTTATCGACACTTATTTTGTAACTTTGTATCTATAAATGGGGATAGAGTAACCATGGTATTGGAGTAGGTCTATATCAACAAGAGGTTGTTCATGTTTACCCGATATCTGCACTAACTTTTGAACAAATGATTCTCGTAATCCTTTACTCTGCCTGACAGATTCGTATTTCATAATTAGTCATACTTACCGTTCAGCATTGCAGACTGACAAGGTTTTGTATTTGGTTGCTGACCTAATTATCATATTAACTGATAATAAAATCAATTAAAAACTTCCAGTCACAATAAAGGTCTAAAACAGAACTTTTAGAGATCATCTCTCTCTCTCTCTCTCTCTCTCTCTCTCTCTCTCTCTCTCTCTCTCTCTCTCTCAACTCAAGAAAAGAGGTACAGAATCAACCATCTGATGTTCATGGACGACATCAAGCTGTATGGTAAGAGCATCAAGGAAATAGATACCCTAATCCAGAGTGTAAGGATTGTATCTGGGGACATCAGGATGGAGTTTGGAATAGAAAAATGCGCCTTAGTCAACATACAAAAAGGCAAAGTAACGAGAACTGAAGGGATAAAAAGCTACCGAGATGGAGCAACATCAAACACATTGATGAGACAGGATACAAATACCTGGGAATAATGGAAGGAGGGGATATAAAACACCAAGAGATGAAGGACACGATCAGGAAAGAATATATGCAGAGACTCAAGGCGATACTCAAGTCAAAACTTAACGCCGGAAATATGATAAAGCCATAAACACATGGGCAGTGCCAGTATCAGATACAGTGCAGGAATAGTGGAATGGACGAAGGCAGAACTCTGCAGCATAGATCAGAAAACCATGGAAACATATGACAATACACAAAGCACTACACCCAAGAGCAAATACGGACAGACTATACATAACACGAAAGGAAGGAGGGAGAGACCACTAAGTATAGAGGACTGCGTCAACATCGAGAACAGAGCACTGGGCAATATCTGAAAACCAGTGAAGACGAGTGGCTAAAGAGTGCATGGGAAGAAGGACTAATAAAGTAGACGAAGACCCAGAAATATACAGACAGGAGAATGACAGACAGAACAGAGGACTGGCACAACAAGCCAATACACGGACAATACATGAGACAGACTAAAGAACTAGCCAGCGATGACACATGGCAATGGCTACAGAGGGAGAGCTAAAGAAGGAAACTGAAGGAATGGATAACAGCGTCACAAGATCAGGCCTAAGAACCAGATATGTTCAAGAACGATAGACGGAAATAACATCTCTCCCATATGAAGGAATGCAATAACGAAAAATGAAACATAAATCATTAGCAAGTGAATGTCCGGCACTTGCACAGAACCATACAAAAGAGGCATGATTCAGTAGCAAAAGCCCTCCACTGGAGCCTGTGCAGGAAAAATCAGCTACCTTGCAGTAATAATGGTACGAGCACCAACCTGAGGGAGTGATAGAAAACGATCAGGCAAAGATCCTCTGGACTATAGGTATCAGAACGGATAGGGTGATACGTGCAAATAGACCAGACGTGACGTTGATTGACAAAGTCAAGAAGAATGTATCACTCATGATGTCGCAATACCATGGGACACCAGAGTGGAAGAGAAAGAGGGAAAAATGGATAAGTATCAAGATCTGAAAATAGAAATAAGAAGGATATGGATATGCCAGTGGAAATCGTACCCATAATCATAGGAGCACTAGGCACGATCCCAGATCCCTGAAAAGAATCTAGAAAAACTAGAGCTGAAGTAGATCCATGACTCATGCAGAAGAGTTGTGGTCCTAGAACGGCGCACACAGTAGAAAAGTGATGGACTCCTAAGGAGGCAGGATGCAACGGAACCCCACACTATAAATACCACCCAGTCGAATTGAAGGACTGTGATAGAGCAAAAAAAAAAAAAAACAAAAAAAAAAAAAAATAATAATAATAATAACATTTTAGTACGTAGTACTAAATGTAGCCATTGCAATAGAATGGATGGTTCCTGATTATGATAAAACAAAAAACTTAGACAAAACTCGACATAGCGAAGTATACACTTTTCAGCAAATGCAAACCATCAAGACAATTATAAAAGCATATAATAGAATACCAATACAAATGATGTGTTTGGGATACTGTTTATTTACAATGTTTATTAAAGATAATGAATAGAAATCTGGTCATTCTCTATAACAGTTAATGCACACTATCTTCATATTCATCTTAAATAAAATAACAAATATAGTAGTCGCAGATCAGAGAGGAGAGAGAGAGGAGACCTTCAGCGTCATTATTAAATTTCTTCTCTCAAAAAGCGACTCCATTCTTCAATGGACGTGTGCATTATGCAAAGCAGTATATATATTGCAGGAAAGGTCTACAATAGGTATGAATAATACCACGAAGGTTTTGTTTCAACTGGGAACTCCGTCATGAACAAAACAATAAGGAATTGCTGGATATGACTTAAATAAGAAAAACCGTTACAATGTCATATATATTATTAGACAAACCAGGAGCAAAATTGGCCAGGGTTTCTGACAAATTGGAATTTTCCAATTTGAAGCTAAACTGAATCCGTTAGAATATCTGTGAGAAATGTGATAAAGAAATAGGTCTACATTTGATGCCTACTCGCTCATTTCAAAGCCTCAAGTTTTTCAAATTCTCCCTCGTTCCAACCGTTCAAATTCAACATCCCTGTGTCACTGACGTGAAAGATATCCCGCTCTCGGTCTAATTTACTGTAAAAGGACTGTAATAGCATTCCAGGGAAACATCTGCTCTCCTTTTCAGGCTCGTAATTACATTTCATTTCCTTCCCTCCAGAGAATCTGGCGCAATGTCACACTTCATCTGGAAGTGTTTATCTTTTTATCTCATCTTACTTCAGTACTTCCCCTCAAATGTGTATCTTCCATTGAAGCGAAAGGATGCTCCCAACTATAGTTGATGGCTGTTAGGGAAAAGTCAATTTTGCCCGGAAGGTTTTTGGCCTCCTTTGTTGTGGGTCACTGATTTTGGGGGAATCTGAATGAAGTTCTGTTTCTTTTGCTGTCAGAGATTTTATTCAGTTGAGTTGTTTATAGGGAAAGAGTTACTTGTAATTTGTGAATACTGTGTGGTGATGGATGGTTGTTTGATGTCATATGTCGCATTTGACAAAACGTTTTGTTATCAGGTCTGAAACTGACTGGAGTACAGATCAGATACATATATAAGTACTAAGGAAACTGTCCGTCGTTGAAAACCTGTTTGACACTCAATATTGATGACAGACTGATGGATCTCTCTCTCCGCCAGCCTCTGCGTGTTGCCAATTTGTTCCTCGTTCATCACTGATGTTGACAAAGGACCCCTCAGTTCAGTGACATGACATGAAATTCCAAAAAGCCCTATTTGATGGATGAATATAAATGGATGCAGTCATCGTATTTCTGACTTGCACTAGCTATTATTCCTAGATAGGCTTCAGGAGCTAGAGCTGGAACCCAAAGTCCATAAGGTTGTTTTTAACGCATCCAGCGATTGTCATATATCCATATGTTCCCTTTAATGCTTAAAATCACCTATTTGGGTAGAGAGACTAGCCAAAATGTTAATAACTACATGATTAGATATATATAGAACAAGGGTGTCTGAAGCCATATAACTTATGAGGTTTGGTGTGATTCACGGAAATGGTAGGATATAAAATAATATATTAGCCTGTTTCAAAACACGGAAAAAATTAATTATATAGTATATATATATAATATATATATATATATATATATATTATTATTATATATTGCTACTTTCAAAATGCATGTTTTCCCCTCTTTGAAATGTCTTGTAGATTGTTGTAACATTTTTTCAGATTCCTAGATAGCTAGAATAGGATGTTTTAAAATGTGTGTTCAGATTTCGCATTAACGTCTTGTAAAAGAATATATATATAACGTAAAGAGAGAGATCCTTGTCTTTTCAAAGCTGCAAATGTTTAACTTTTATGTCAGCACTTTAAGATTAGTCTGCGAGATCCGTTTGCTTCCCTGCTCTGTCAGCGCGTTTGATAATGAGCTCGACTCTTTTTACGTGGTCATCAAAATATGTCAATCTTAATTATCGTTTACCCTCCGTTTCAATCGGGTACGTATCTGTTGAGCAGTCTTGTCTTGTACGTGTATGTATTTGCCAGTCCCACGTGGATGTTGCACATTATGTGTGTATTGCGTCAGATTTCAGAACTTTCGAGAAGCTTTCGTGCCTAGAACGTTTTGAGACATCAGCTCTGTCATTTCCATAAAGGAAGAGATTTTCATTCGATCTTAAGACCTCGAGGCAGTTAGATCTCCCTCTCTCTCTCTCGCTCTCTCTCTCTCTCACTCGACATCGAGATTAAATTAACGTAACGTAAATTTGGTCACTCATATTGTGAGAATTGTATATTTGATATTTCTTAGAATTTATTTAGTTTATTTAATTTCTTTTGTGGAATCTGAACAAACATTTCGTAACGGCGCCTTGTTTTTTTGTGAAAGTGTAATTTACAAGAGAAGAAAAGAAGTTGGTATACCAAAAAAGGTAAAGTGTGTTATATTTTTATTAGTTGCAACTAATAATTGTTAGGAACAGTGAATAACTAATAATGGATAGGGAGTGTGTTTAACTAATAATTGATAGGAACTGTTGTCTGTTAAGAAGGTTTGGTAAAAACTGTTGGTTACAGTGTTATGAAAAGATTTACACTTTTACACATTGCTGATATTTTTTGTGTTTGTGTCTGTTCCATTGTTTGTGCACTTACTCATTTTCTTATTGAAGTGTGTCTTTTTGTTTTATATTTTCATTTGCATTCACAATTTAATTGACTTAGTTATTTTCATTGCTTTATCATTGCACATTTAATTAAATTTAACACTTGTGAATAATGATTTGGCATTTACTTAGAATTCTTTTCAAGTTTTATTGTTGTTTAGCACTTGTGAATTAATTTCAAATTTTTCAATTATTGCCTAACACTTTTTGAATTTTGATTGAATTAATTTTCTTGAATTTTGTGATAAATTAATTTTGATTTAATTTTACTTAATTTAATTCAAGAATTAATTAAACTTTACTTTGTTTTCAAGTAACAGTAATTTTCCCTGATATTGTGAATTTCACTTTATAAATTTTTGAATTTTAATAATAAATTTTTTGTTTTTGTATTTAAAATTTGAATTTTTATAAGTGTTTTTTTTTATCTTACACCAGTAAAATATATATAATTATGACTATATTTTATGCATAGGTAGAAACATAGAGTGGTAATTGATTTGCTTTCCTTCAATTTTCTTGAAGTGACTTAGAACCAGGGAAGTACTTAGACTTCTGAAATCAGGGAAATAACTTAGAGTTTTTTAAAGTTTGTTGAAGGAGTGATGCCCTTTGATTAATTTAAATTACTTACAAGATTACCTCACACCTGTTTTGATGAACTTAGTCTGATTTTCTGCAATACTGGTAAGTGTTAAGGGATCACTGTTGCCTTTAGAAGTATTCAGATCGTTTAAATGTGTTATGAGGGTTCAGGTGTCTGGCTTTTGGTGAGATAATATTTGATGCATGGTAACCAGATACTTGGCACTTCGTCACAATATATATATATATATATATATATATATATATATATATATATATATATATATATATATATATATATATATATAAGTTTAAAAAATAGAGCCAAAGTCTATAATATATATGTATGTATGTATGTATGTATGTATGTATGTATGTATGTAGTACATATATATAATATATAATATATATATATATATATATTATATATATATATATATATATATATATATATACATATATGCACTACATACATCACATACATATATATTATAGACTTTGGCTCTATTTTTTAAACTTCTCTAGGAATAAGAAGGCCCAATGCAATATTAGAAATACACTGACTGTCTTCATCAACAACATAAGGCTTTTAAATCCAATGTCCAAGGGACAGAGGTCCTACCTCATTATTTGCAATGAACGAGAACAAAAAAAACAGGTGACAAGGAGAGGGTGATAAAGAAATTGATCGGTCAATCAATACTGAACTGAGAGACAAACTTTTCAACTGAAACTACGCCCGTATTTGTTTCTGTCTGTGTTTGTATGTATGTATGATGGTTATGCAGCCTATGTTTAATCACTATTGAATATTGACGAATCAAACGTATGTATGTATGTATAATCACCATTGGATCTTTGTTGGAAAGTCAAACGTATGTATGTATGCTTTTCAATGTTACAAACATAAAATATTGACAAGTCAAACGTATGCAAATATGTATGCATGTATAGGAATCATTTAATATTGACAAATCAAATATATGTATGTATAACCACCATTGAATACTGACAAGTCAAACGTAGCCAAAGACAACATCAGCTGACCTCTGATCAGCCAGAGTGAACGAAAAACCCTCGACAGCAGAAGAGAAAACTTAATTAATCCAGATTCCCCCAAAATCAGTCACAACCAAAAACTCCAGAAAAGGCGAAGCCAAAAACCTTCGGGGCAAAATTTACTTTCCCTTAACAAGTGGCACCTGATTGGGAACATCCTTTCGCTTAATGGAAGACACACACTTGAGGGAAGAAGCCCTGGGAATAAGGGGAGATGAAATACGCATTGCGCACTGTCGCGACACATAACTAGCATAAATACCACGTTTACCAAATTAATTATTTCCACTTCAGCGTCATCAGTGTAGGAATGAAATGTTTCGTGTTGCAGCTTGTTTCGTAATATGGCTGAGGGTTCTCCCTGAATCGGACAGTTGTTCATATACAACGGTATGATTTTTTCTGACAAAAAGCAAAACGTGAATGTTACAAATGTATGTTACAATATCAACACCTAAATTTGGGTACACACGTGAGAGCCGAACCTTGTATGTTTAACTGAGTTATGTATATACGGTTACAAGGTTTCAAAATGTTGAGGACGAACCGTCACCACTTTAAGCACGTAACTTCATTTCAATCCGCTGCGATCATCAGTCTGTCTCTGGTCCGTCGGGTTGTTTACCGACGATGGCCACCATGCAAGTAGCACTGTCGCGTATATTTATACACATTATTTAACGAAGATGAAGCGAAATAAAAGAAGATGGTGGCAATCAAGGTTATATACTAGAAGGGTAGAATACAGTGGTCGGGAATTACTCGCTGACTTGAGATTCCAAGAAGTTTCTGGCCACAGTGAAGTCTTTTCTTCGTAATAGCTAATAAATTGAAGGACCTCTTCGTCACTCCAATCACCCATGGTAGACATATACGTACTGACTGACCAAAACAAGGGACTCTACTATGGACGGCCTTGTTCATAGTCGGTGTTAACAAGTTCAGCAACCTCTGTTGATACGCGTGTAATACAGGTCCCGTCCACACATGGCGTAACGTGTAAAGAGACCTCCCTTTGATTCGGGGCCCAAAAACCGACATTGCCGGGACGGAGGGCGAACGGCCCCCAGCGAACCTCGCGGGTTCCGGTTCAGGTTCGAGGAACCGTCCACACTTGCGTTTTTGTTACAAGAATCGGTTACAATACAAGGTTCGGTTCGCACGTGTGTACCCACCAGTGTCACTGAAGTCAGAGAGAGAGAGAGTTTGAAGGCTTCCAAGTTCATGAAGTCAAGTCGTTAAGACTGTAAGTGAAAGGAACCAAAGCAATGAAGAGGAAATTATTCAAAAGAGAAGCATCTCCTGTGTGAATATTGTTGCAGGGTCAGAGTTCATGTAGTCAAAACAAGAAGTGTCTTGTCGTGTTTCCAGAACATGAAGTTTCGTGCTGCCAGGACAAATATTTTGTGTCGTGTTGTCAGAACATGAAGTGTCGTGTCGCCAGTCCAAGGAGTTCATAAAGATATCAGCTGAAGGATGTGATTCAGAATCCAGTATTCTGGGTCTATGTTGCAAGCACACCTTTGATGTTGCAATTTCTAAGGTCCATGAATCCATAAATAAATGGTAATATTTTCATCTAAATCATTATTACATTTTGTACTTGAAAATGGTATCCCGTGATTTAATTTCTGCTTTGAACGTTTCTTATGGTTGTATCGTTCGTTTATGACCTGACCTAAGCAAACCTTAACCTAACCAACCAACCTCTCCTAACCTTAACCTGACCTAGGGAACCCTGTCCATACCCTAGTGAATAATATTAGTCTGAAAACATTTCATAAACTTAACCTTAATCAGATTGAAAACTATCAGTGGGATTAAGATAATGTTATTTTAATGTTTTAATGTTTTTGTATGTTTCTCCCAAAAAAATCCCCACTTTCTAACAGTGGTCCCAGGAATTGTGGGATATAATGGTGGGTCCAGTGTCTTTAAAAGGACTCATTTGCAAACGAATATAAATTTAAAAACGTTGGTTTAATGTGAAATATTACCCAAAAATAATTTATACGATGCAATGCGTCCAGATAGTTTTATTTAGGAATAATATCTCTCTCTCTCTCTCTCTCTCTCTCTCTCTCTCTCTCTCTCTCTCAGTCTAATCATAACTGGCACGTGAGATGAATTGCACTTCCAAAATGACATCCTTCTCCAAGAAAAGGTTTCACTCATTTTCCATAATTCAGAAAAATTACATAATGTTGTAAAATACTTTTCCCATCGTTACTTTCGCTCCGTCTTTTCTGTATTTTGTAAACATCGGTCGGGCACAAAGGAGAGAGAGTGAGAATTTGTTTACGTTTGGTGGTGTTCAGTTAATCCGACGGAGAATAAGAACATTTTCGACGATTTAGTTACTTATCACGAAAGGTATGGAATACATATAGATATTTCTCGTCAATAACTCCGCACGGACTGCAAGGAACGTTCCCGTGAACACGACAGCCACTAGAGATTGGGGCTTCAAACGTATTTCGCAGTGTTTAGTACTAGACCCTGGGGCTTGATTACAGTCGACCCCCGAAAAATATCGGTAAATTCTTAATAAGCAACAGAAATACTATCGGAAACTGCAAATTCCAAAGAAATACCCTACGCGGCGTTAATAGCTAGTTTTACATACACTTGCTGAAAAGGAAACCAATCTTTATGATTATATTAATGAAAGGTCAAAACATTCACCTTACCTTCTGATACTGTAGACTTCCAAGTTCCTTTCTTTAAGTCTCAGTGCCCTTAGTAACGTCTTCAGCTGAATTTCTGAGATGCCCCTTGGGACAGCCTGCCAAACAACTGCTTAATGGCATAAGTAAACTCAGGTCGGGTTGTGGTATCCAGAAGTGTCGAAGTCCCATATAATTCTTATATGATTAATATCCAAAAGTGTCTTAAATGAATGAGTTGGTTCATCTTGATGTTTCTGTCTAAACAAGACATTTTCATCAAAGCCATAGTATCCAAGGCCAGCCCCTAGCATCACCTCATCAGGTTGCTTTTAAGTATTAATTAGCAGTGTATCTGTTGGCCATTGGTATCCGACCCCTTTTTACTGTTAACAAGTCCTTACTCCTTGATTCATTACCAGTACTGTGAAGGTCGCCTCGTCACTCCCCAGGACGCTCCTTCAGTCCTGCATTTCCTTCTTCGATCGTAGGACATAGGAGCCTTTCTCCAAAGGACTCTCCTTCAGTCCTACACTAAATTATTTGGTCGTGAGACATTGCAGCTTTTCGACAGGTACTTAAATTCATGAAACGAAAGCATTCAACCCCATTCCCTCAGAGATTGGTTTCTGTCTCTTCAGTTCTGGTCCAGGAGGCCTTGGGTTTGCAGATTTGTCGTCACTTGTCTTGCAATAAGCTTTAGGGTTTTGGATGGTGTTACACTGACCTCCTGTTCCCTGGCACAAGGGGTAGAAAAAGGTTGCCCGATACCTTCCCTTGGCAATGAAGCAGTAGACTGATCGCCCATAAACACAGATAATTCTTGCAATTTCTCTAACCTGCTGCTAAATCTCGTTAATTTCTACGACTAAGGCCACATCAGCACAGCTTGTACTACTGGGTGAGGTTCCATTGAGAGAGAGGCTCCCGAAATGTGAGCAATTGAAGGAAACAACAAGAAAGTTTAGATTCATTTCGGCAACACTTCACTCAGATCCTCTCCGGAGTCCGGACACGAACTCACTAGGTACTGAAAGGGGGGCAGTGGGTTCCGGGTGGGCGGCTGGGCGCCTGAAGAGAAAGACTTGTTTTGAGGGGTGGAAACAATTTGGCAAGGTAAAAAGGCACACCGTGAAATGTGCCTTTAATTTGATAAAAAATACATAATGTAAACATTGTTTAATAATAACCCAGCAGCAGCATAAGAGTACAATACAAAAGCCGTAATAATTTAGGCTTGATGAATTTGATAAATATTTCCTTAGTCATCCTATATATCCTTTTGAGCTGATTCCATGAGATGATAGGATGCCTATTAGGTTAACGTAAAACTATTATGATTTCTTTTGTTGATTTAAATCAGCCTTGTTTACTTTTTCGTTTACTTTTAAGTTAAATTTTTGCTGAGTATGTTTACTCTTGTGTTACCGTAAGTTAAGTGGCTTTACGATTGTTTCAGTGTTTTTTGCGCCTCCTCCTCCTCCTTTGTGTATTAGTGAACTATCGTTTTAACGATTGTTATTCTTTTGCTTTGAGTGTTTATAAACACTGGGAAGGTGATGACTGGACATGGTCGCCAGTACTGTTTCCCATCGCAGCATTTATTTTGATTTGGAGGACGACTTTGGATATTTACCTTTTGGACCACGCACT
>NC_061095.1:53628476-53633476 GCF_015104395.2 Macrobrachium nipponense | reverse complement strand
CTATATCATTTTTATTATCATCATTATCAATATTATTATGAGATATTGCATTAGGTTTTACTTATCTCTTTATGGATTTGTTTAGCTAATATCTATTTTTGCTACAGATCATTACATACCTGTTGATGTCATTAAGCGAATATTTATGGAGTGCAAAAAAAAATATATTAATTACTGAACCATTCATTTTCATTTTTATCACTCGTCTTCACTCTTGACTTTCACTTGTGGGTAAAAACAGTTTCTTGAAGAACATTTGATGTCTTCCCACTTCATAGGGAGTTTAGTGGGTATTTGAATCAGTCATAAAAACAAAAAAACATCCAATTTTATTTAGTTCTTTATTTCTATTACATCTCACGTTTCCCCTTTAAGATGAGTTTTTTTCTCTGACAAGATAATCCATAAAACATGTTTCAAATTTTCATAAGTTTTCATTTTTATGACATCACGCATCCTAAACAAGTATAATAATTGTTTTTCTGTCACGATAATCGAAGTTAATAAGACCAAATCTTGTTCATAAGAGAACCAAAAAGCATGTGTGTAAGAATCTACAGCTCCTTATTATGAGCTTTAGAGAAAATTCACTTTACTCTAGGATATTAAAAACGAACGTTTTTACGTTTTTTTGTTTGTGTTCAACTCTATACGTGTTTTGTGTCGAGCTGTTTTTTTTTTATTTGTGTTTAGGGACAGCCTCAAAAAGGCAAATACAACAACAGGTCTTTATTTAATCAACGCCAGCAGACAGACTTTCTTCCTTTTATCTCCTTTGGACTGTTTTTATTTTATTTTATTTTGTGGGAGAAAATCGAGAAAATTGGATCCTGTTTTGTGTTCCCCTCCTCTCTAGTTAACATTTTCTTCCCCAGACGATTAAATGAATTTCATCAGAACTGGATAAAAGAGGGTCTTTATAATTAGGTTAGTTCCTGCTATTGTTTTTTTTTAATGTTTTGTATCATTCTTTTAATATTCATAAACTTCTCGAAAGCTATCATGGGTGGTTCGTTCGCTTGCTCACTAAAATATGTATCAATATAGATATTTATGACATAATTTCTTATTAAAAATTCAGCTCGCTTTTTCGGCAATGTTTTGTATGATTTAAAAAGAATGTGTAAGCTTCCTTTTACTATACCTTTGGTCGTATTCTTGTTCTTCCATCTTGCTATCTACCCTCTCCTAACAAATGATTCATTGTGCAAATGCAAAAGGTTTTCCTTCTGTTGCACCTTTCAGACCATTTTGTGTTAATTTCGGTTTCAGCACTGAATGACCTCATAGGTTCCAGTGCTTGGCTTTTGGCGTAAATTCTATTTTCTGTTCCATTCTATTATCTCATCATCATCATTTTCATCATCGTCTCTCACCCTTCGTGACATTCCGCCACTCACCTCTTTCTTCCCTGTGCTTTGTCTTCCACAAATCTCCACTCCTCTCCAGCCCCCCTTCTCATAGCTCTCTCTATCTCCAAGTAGGTCTGGGTCTTCTTCTTCCAACTCTCCTGGGGTCTCCAAGAACCCCCCAGGTGACACTGCCAAGAGCCGTTCTCCCAGGGGTTGGGAGACGGACATGTCCAAGCCATCTACATCTACCTTTCATCATTATCTCAACTATATATGGAACTAAAGTAACTAACTTTATGTTGCCATTCTAACTCTTTCCTGTCTTCTGATTCTTCATATTCTGTTCAAAGCTTTATTCTGAAATGGACGAAATCCTTAAGATAGAGTCTCATTGTCATACCAGGATTCGTGTCTTTTAAGGGAAGGGAGTACAAAGGATATACTCGTGTTAGGTTTTATGCACTTGAATGGCATGGTATGACAAACTGATATTGAATAGGACTTGAAAATAAGAAAATATTTTATTAAGTATGAAGAAAGGATCATGAAATAAGTTGGAGGAGGACAGATAAGGTAGAATAAGGTAGGAATAAGCAAATATGAGAGAAAAAAGGGGGATGCATGCTCACACTGTTATTGGTATATTTATGTGCTAGGAATAAGAAAATATAAGAAAAAAAAGGATTACAGAGAGAGAGAGAGAGAGAGAGAGAGAGAGAGAGAGAGAGAGAGAGAGAGAGAGAGAGAGACAACTGCACTGCTTTTTCCCTTTCAAACAATATGGTCTTTTTTTCATTTATTTTTATTTGGTTATTTCTGGCAGAGTTGTTTTTGTTTTGGCGGGAATGTTTTGTTAAGGTTTTTACTTTTATCTTCGTCTCTTCAAAGGGATTTGTTGCTGTTTTCTTTCCGTTGCAAATTGGATTCTTTGCCTCTTGTGTAATGGGACAATAGTTCATTTTCTCTTTTCCCTAACTTTACTTTTTATTTCCTTTTTTTCGTCCTTTTTTCACATTCCCCAGATTTTGTATATTGTTATACACTATTTTTCCATTTTGTAGCTATAACTGATTCGTCTCTGAATTTATAAACCACAAGAATGGGTTATCTTGAGAATGGGCACATATTATGCATTGTTATTATCTTTTTGTGGTTATAACTAATTCCTCCAAAATTTATAATCCAAAACGGAGGGCTATATTAAAAATGAGCCTATATTATACATTATCTGAACATTTCGTAGTTATAACCAAATCCTCTCTGACTTTATAAACCAAAACAGTGGGTTATATTGAAGGCTGAGCCGATATAATGCATTATGTATCCATCTTTTAGCTGTAACTGAGTCTTCTCTGAATTTATAACCGATTCCTCTCTAAAGTTATAAACCAAAACAGTGGGTTATATTGTGAAGGGCCCCAAGAAGAGCTATCTTAAAAATCAGTGATAATCCACAGTTACGTTTGGGTCAAAACTGTACTTTGTAACAATGGAAGCTGTAATACAGTTTTACTCACGAAGATGATTGTGGAATTTCAGTCACTGTATACTGATACTCCATAGATATGCTGAAAATATCCCAAATTTTAATTGGATCTTTAAACATACATATATTAATAAGCTCTCCATTATCTCTACTTATTTTATTGTCGTCATTTTTCACATTTCTCAGCTTTTAACACAATTTTAATTCACTATTTATCTATTCTGTAGTTCATTTCTAACCCACACACAAACCGCCTGAGAGAAGAGAAGGACTCCAATAACAAACAAAGAAGATGACAATAAACGTTCATGTGCTGAAGCAACGTTCAAGAACAGAATGCGAGACGTTTTTTTCATCTCAGGAGACTCAGTTTCCGTCTCTCTCCCTCAGGCTGAGAACGTTTAATGAACGTTCTGCCGTTCTTCCTGGAATTCTGGAAGCTTTATTTCCTTCCTGGAATGTCTTTTATGGTGAGTTCACTCAAGGAAGGCTTAATGGATAGTTACTGTGAATTACAGTTGGATATTTAGTTCTTACAGAGGCGTTAGGGAGAAATAGAGGTCGTTTATGCTGTAATTATTAGAGTACTGTCTTCCTTTTTAACCCATTTAATATTTAATTCAGGTGGAAGCATTGTTGACAAATATTTAGTTCTGTAGTGTTTGGCGTTACGGAAGAGCACTCGGGTGACTATTAGACTCTCTCTCTCTCTCTCTCTCTCTCTCTCTCTCTCTCTCTCTCTCTCTCTCTCTGCCTGTCTGTCTGTCTGTGTGTGTGTCTCTCTCCCTCTCTCATGCAAATGAAGTAATAATTTTTTTGCCATTAATGGGCTGTGAATCACCCATTTGAGGTGACAAGCAATATCCAGCCAGTTCGGAGAAATGAAACATTTGGGGAACAAGTCATTTTCATTCCACTCGAAAGATAAGGATAAGGCTTTTTCTTGTATGAGAGAGAGAGAGAGAGAGAGAGAGGAGAGAGAGAGAGAGAGAGAGAGATTAATGGCATTTGTTGGCCTGGGGAGTAACATAAAATAACATAGCTGAAAATTAGTGAAGATATGAATGACTTTACATTGAAGGGATTCACAGAACGACATCAAGGACCAGGGAAGTAATCGGAAGGACTCTGTTAATCCAATTGAGGGTAATTTATTAGACATGAAATGCAATTTCGGTTTTTCCTCTCTATATTTGTCTCTGTCGTCTCATATTAATGGACTGAATTAACGTATACAAGAAGGGAAGGGTATAGTTTAAGCGGTGTCTAAAACAAATTTATTTGGTGATATAGTAATACTATATATATATATCTATTATATATATATATATATTATATGTATGTATGTATGTGAGCATACATTTCGCTAATGCAAGTAGCTTAAACGTCAATCATTAAAAACTTCTTATAAAATAGTTTTTATTCATTCATCATTTTATATATTCACATTGAGTTTGATGCAAGCTATAATTTCTTACACAGACAAGAATTTGAATGAACATTGTGTGTTCATCTCTTGACTTTGTTAAATATTGCTTTTTTTATATTTGAGTGACGGACACAGTTTTTTTTTTTTTTTTTCAACAAAAAGTTTCCTTTACAGTTGCTTCCAACTTTTTTTTTTTTTTTTTTTTTTTATTTAGCGCTGGCGATTGCTTTCGTCTGAATGTTTATTGCTCGATTCTTCAAACTATTGTTACTGTTTAGTGTTCATTCTTTTGTTTGTTTTTTTATTAATGTGTGTAGGTTTCCCGAAAGCTATTCTTGCCTTTTTGTTTGATGCATACGAGATATTTTCTTTTATTTTCTCCATTTAATGTTCGTGTATTTCTATATATATATATGTATATATATATATATATATATATATATATATATATATATATATATATATATAATATATATATATATATATATATATATATATATATATATATACACATACATTTATTACATATGTAATATCTGCGTTTAAGCAAACGTAAATGTGTTATTTTTCTTGTATTGTAAATATTATAGCAATGATTATTCGTAATTCAAAAAAGCTCAGTCATTTTTAGAAGCCATTCTTTGTCTCTAGTAATTCAAACCATTCCAGTCTTTCTTTATAATTAGTCTCATAAGACTAAACGTCCAACATTGAAGCATATGAATGAAATTAT
>NC_061095.1:53608476-53618476 GCF_015104395.2 Macrobrachium nipponense | reverse complement strand
AGTACAAAAAATTAGGATTTACACTTTGTAGAATTATATAATTCTATGAAAAGGAGTTTTTTTCCTGCATAATAAAGCTGTTGATTTTGAATTAATGGACTAAGCAGTAACTGAATGGCATAGACAAAGTCAAGTTTGATGGAATAACTGCTTTTTTAAATCACATTTAATATTGGAAAACACAATAAATTACAACCGAAAAACGGTTTTTTGTTATGATAAGCTGTTGTTCTTGAGGAAATAGACGAAGAAGAGACAGCTGGGCGGAGTGCATAGTGATAAATCAAGCTGGATGAATGGAATAAATGCTATTTTGAATCACTTATTTCAATCTAAAATGACAATTACTTAACATTAAGAGTTCGCAGAATAATAAACAAACACTAACACTACACATGACCAACAGAGCACGAATGTTACACGACCATCTGCTGACGGCTTCGATGTCATCGTCAATATTTGTTTTTATTGAAAAGTCCTTTTGACTGAAATGAGGATAATAGAGTCGATGGATGTAAACACCCCTCATGGCTGCCAACTTTTGATTTTTTGGGAAAACGGCGTTTAAATTATTACGGTTTGGTCTCCATAGAGATGACTTTTACGAGTATTTACAAACGTATGAATGATGTTTATGGCTGTGATAGTTTGCTTGTTTCTTGATTCATCTCCGTTTTACCGTTGCAAGTATTGTAAAATCATTCACTTTATAGATACATTCAAACAAGCTCTCATACGTATACATACATATACATTCATAAAATACATCAATATACATACACACACACACACATCATATACACACGCACAATTGCACTACAAACACCCAAACACAGCACCGCACACACACACCACACACATCACACACCACACAACACACACAGAACACACATCACACACATCTATATATATATATATAATATATATATATATATATAGATATATATATATATATATATATATGTATATATGTATATATATATATAGTATATATATATATCATATATATATATACTATCCCATATATATGTACTATATATATAATGACTATATACTATATATTATATATAATATATATATTATATATATATATTTGTGTGTGTGTGTGTGTGTGTGTGTGTGTGGTCTGTGTGTGTGTGTGTAAAGTTATCCAATTCATCTTCATGGAAGTGAAGTGTGGAAGTTGAATAAGATTTTAAAGCGACCACCGAGATGAATTACGTACTTAATACAAATGGCACAAGAGTTGAAAGGATGATATTTATGTATCCATATAATGATTTATTTATGAAAGCATCGCATTATAAAGTAATAAACTCCTTAGAACCTTCAATTGTCCTCTAGAAATTAAAATTACTTGGAGAAAACGGAGAAGGATTCAGGCCTAGACGATATTATATAATATAACAGTGCCAGGGACCCCCACCCCCACCCCCACCCCCAGTCCCCATCATCCTTATGCTCCAACTCTAAGTACAACTTCTTCCGTAGAAGGTGAAAAGAAAGTTCGTCATTTTCTGACCGAAGTCCTTCAGGATCTCGGTTGGTGTAAAGAAGACATTTTCTCCTTGATTTTTTTTTTTTTTTTGATTTTTTTTTTTTTTTATGGAATCTTTCCCATGAGAGCATCAGGACTCTATTGTTCTGGAATAGGAAATACCCTTCAGTGATGTCTTGGAAAAATGCTGATAATTCTTTGGTATTTATGAAGTTATCATTTTCGTTAAAGAAGTTTCTAGATTCCGCCTAATTGATTCCCTTGGCGGGGGAATTATGGATGTCAGCTTGACACAAGATCCAAAAGAATATATAAGAAATAATAATAATAATAAAAAAAACCACATGAACGCTATCACAAAGAATGAGTTCCAAGTCTTCAGACTTTATGAAAACACTACGTCACGATGACTTTCTGGTTGGAGATATAATTATTAATATTATTATTCAGTAGATGAAGAAACCTATTAATATGGAACAAGCCCACCAAAGGGGCCACTGACTGAAATCCAAGAATCTTCCAAAGAATATTAAGATGCTTATTAGGAAGTAAGAGAAGGTCAAGGGGAATACTGAAAGAAAGAGGAGAAATCTCACTTATGAGATAAGACTTCATATACAGATATCTCTATCTCTCTCTCTCTCTCTCTCGCTCTCTCTCTCTCTCTCTCTCTCCAGAGTCTCAAAGCTTCGAAATGATCTAAGGCTCAAGTCACACCTCGAGAAGGGCAATGTTCCCGAGAGCCAATTTGCCGACGATGGACGTCGTCATCGAGTGATCAGGAATTCGGAACACGAACTGAGTCTGTGGCCTGCGATGTGTATTGGTACGATATCCCCTGGTTTTGGGTTTTACGAATCTAATACGCGATTTCCCCTTCCAAATCTACTTTATTACCGTTATTATATTAAATTCTGTGAACAAGGCAACTAGTTACTGGCAGACAAACTACATACCTACTCGTTTCATATTAAGCCACAAATATCTCTTAACGTCTCAAATTCCTCAGACGTTTGTTCATGAAACGTATCCAAAAACGTTTGTGGAAATCGAGAGGAAATTATATGTCTTTGTAGTTTGATTAAAAAAAGAAAATGTATAATTAGGATATATGATGTCCTAACACGAATGACAATATTGTGGAGCTGTTAATAACTGACAAGCATTTGAAAGTTACTGGACTTGATTATATATGATACTCTTTATTATTCATATAAAAAATATTTATATTTTTTTTATAAAAAAAGTACTTATAGGTGACGACAAGGGTATAAAATACATACCAAAGCTAAGAAAGTATTCTCTCTCTCTCTCTTAAATGTTCTTTAACAACTCGTCCATTGCTTTGGAGCCCAGGATGAAAAAACAAAGACCTTTTGTTTGAGGAAGCCTTATCAGGCAAACCACCTACAGCAAATAACTGCTGCGTTTTAGCAACAGACGAATAATGCAGTGGAGTCTCTCTCTCTCTATCTCTCTCTCTCTCTCTCTCTCTCTCTCTCTCTCTCTCTCTCTCTCTCTCTCTCTCTCTAGGAAATACAGAGATAGAAAAGAGAATTAAATAACAACAAAGAAACAGATAAAAAATAACAACGAGGGAATCTGTAAGGAACAGAATCATAGAATAGGTTTGCGGTGAAACTTTTCGAGCTAAAAATATTATCAATTTCTACTATTTTCATCTAGTTTATTTTTTTTAAACTTTTAGACTTTCAGACTTTAATCCTTCAAGACTTTAGCCTCATGCTTCCAGACTTTAGGCTTTCAAAAATTCAGTCTTTTAGGGCTTTCAAAAATCCAGTCTTTCAGACTTTGACGTTTAGACTTTCAGACTTCCAACGTAGCAGTGTGACCAATCGATTCGATGTAAATAAATTCGAATAAAATCGGACTATTACGTAAACAGCGTCTTGTGTTCAGTTCTGTTCCTGCAGAATGTCGTGTCGCTTTGCTTCTTGCGTTTGTCAAATCAACTATACATACAAAGTTCACAGGGAATTGAAGACCGCATGGTTACAGTCACTGAGTGAATGTTTTTACATGTATTTACATTATTTGAATACACGTCTCAATAATAAATTCTTATATAATCGAACATTATTCAAACTAAGAGCGAAGTGGGGGTTTACAAATGTTGTTTTACTCTCAGTTTTATATCTATTATATTTTATGCTTATCTTTTTTTCAGTAAATACAATGCTATACATCAGTCATCAACGACTACAGCTGTTGTTGTTGCTGTGCCAGTTATGGGATACCGATCAGGGGTAGGCTAGGGTACTTAGGATAAAGTAAGTTCCAGGACGGGTAAAGTTTCATTCTTCTCTTGCAAAAAAAAAAAGAAAAAAAAACAAAAATAAAATAAAAAAAAGGAAAAAAAAATGAAGCGAATAATTCCACTGACAACGGTTTTTCAAGTTCGCTATAATAATAATAATAATAATAATAATAATAATAATAATAATAATAATAATAATAATAATAATGAAGTTTGCAGACTCTAATGTCATCTTCCACCTGTTCATATCTTCTTACTGGAAAACAAAAAATCTCCACGGCAAAAAACAGTAATAACTCCCTTGACAACAAAGGCGCCTGTCACAAAAAGCGGCCGAAGAATTAATTCCTTCGCCTTTCTAAAAGTTCTTATTGGTTGATGACGAAGGCAGCTGGACTGCTCATTTTGCTGAAGGTTTTCCCTCCTGGTTTATTCTCCCAGTAAAGCTTTGGTCAGTGATTCCTCCTCCTGGGAATGTGGAATACTGATCAAAGGAGAGAGGCTCTTTTGTTTGTGATTTCCTCTGAGGAAATTTGGAATTTTGGGAATGATTGTGATTCTCTCTCTCTCTCTCTCTCTCTCTCTCTCTCTCTCTCTCTCTCTCTCTCTCTCTCCCCGACTCAGAGTCTCGAACCAGGCAAAGTGGAAAGGAAGATATGATCGTGTTCTCCTAATTCCAAAGTGACCTCTGATGGCCTCATCTGATCGGGACGGCCTCGAGGAGGTCATCCTCTCTCCAACGAAGGGAGGCCTTTCATGAGATACTCTTCTGTCTGTCCATCAAATGATTACTTATTATATTAATCATATTGTATTATATTTGAATTACGTTGTCAAAGACAGGGTCTTCATATGACAGATGCTGATCCTGGAACTGACGTTGCAGATCCCACACTTTAGGACATGCTTCCAGGCTGTAAGATTTTCACACTTCCAGACTTCAGGTCTCCAGACTTAGACTTTCAGATGTCCAGAATTTTAGACATGACTTCCAAGTTTCCAGACTTTTTATGCTCTCAGTTTCCAGACTGTTAGACTCTCAGACTTCAAGGCATCCATATTTCCAAACTTAAACTTTCAGACTTCCAGTATTTCCAGAAATTTAGACTTTATCATTTTTATGTATGAGCCTGGCCTTGAGAGAGGCTCTGATACGTAAACAGGAAAAAGTTAGGGAGAGAACAAGGTGAATTTCCTTGAAACTTACCGTAAACGGATTTATAGTGATAATTTACTCTAGAGGAACAGGTCGCCAGAAACTCAGCTAAATACTTTACAGCTATTTATTTACAAGAGGCTCGTACTGGCCTGGAGAAAAGTAAATGCTACTGGTCCCCACGTGGACTTATAATCTCTCACAAATGGATAATAGATGGCAGAAAATGGAATTTGTAAAAGCTGGTTTCATAATCTTGCGGGAATGCAACACTTGCGGGCAGAGAGACTTGGCACGTTACTCAGGGAATCTGGAAAAGGATCCCAGATTAAACAAGATAAAAGAAAAGAGGATTTCTTGCCCAAATTAGTATTAATTAGTTCTACTAACACTGGGGCAAAGGAACTCTAATGTTCACTGAGGTATGCAATGACTTCATTTGTCTGGGACGATCACACAAGGGGAAGCATGCAGCCATGAGGCAGTGAGAGGAAACAAAGGGATCAGTCATCTGATATAAAGTTTGAATTGGGAAAAATGGGGCTCAGATAGATAACAGGATGTAAGGACTGGCAATATGCTGTTTCACAAGACGTACCTGGATGCAATGTTCAGTGTGGACCTTTGTAGAAAATGTGGCGCCCGGCTTTGTCTTAGGTCTGGGGCTCGGGCGCGCCAGTATGCCGTTAGGCTTAAGTTTTGGTAGGCTGGCTGGCTGGACATCCGTCCGAGGTCACGTCTCGAGACGACTGGGGCAGATCGCAGTGTTTTGCCTGTGTTGGGGTCAGCTTAAACCCCCACGAGCAGGGCAAATCCTGGAAACAGAACATACAGCCAGCAGAGGGTTCACAGGAAAAAGAGCTTAAGGTATAGGCCTAAGAAGTACCAGTCTGCCTACATCCTTCCCTTTTAGATACGTCCCTAAAGCTGACAAGAGTCTATTTTCCCCAACTTAGGACACCCCTATCTCTGGCTGGCGGGTTTTGGTTTTCTTTCCCGCGTTTACTAAAAATCAGCTGATATTTGGAGGAAATGGCTGCCTTTCCGTTTTCCAAATCAAACTAATTAATTAAATACTGGGTAGACGAAGAGATCTATAAAACGTAACAGCTCCCCCTGTTAAGAAGGCATTCACTCCCTTTCGGGCGTGAAGGTCTTGGCTTAAATAAGTTGATCGTCTCGACTACCCAGTTCTCCTACTCTAACTTGAAGTTTTTAGAGCAGCGATCAGCTAACTACAGTGGCCTACCTAACTTATAGGCGGAGATGCTAAGTGTACTAACTTAAAGTAGTAATGTAGTCTAGCCTAAGTAATAACTACGGGTTGTCTGTGACGACAGTCTACTCTACCCCTAGATAAGGTCACTTGTAAATTCTACTTGCTACTAACCTAATGCCCCTGGTACTAAATCATTAGCCTAACCTACTCATTACAGTTAATTCGAGACGCAATCATTCCAGATGTGTTGTACACACAGCAGCAGTTCAGCGACGGAATTGTTAGGTGAGGTAATGATGCGTGAGGATGATGAGTGGTTAGTGCATTACCAGGATGGAAATGTAGTGAGGTAATTATGACATTTACATGAGTGTTAGTATCACAATTTCTAGGGTTAGAGGGTTAGTTTTACTGGCAGAGATCAGGCTGGCTACCTTCTCAGGGTAGGTGCCAGGATCACTCTGCAAATGAATGTGACACTGTACCTCGGGCACAGGTGTCCAGGAGAGCATGTGGGCTCTTTGGTTAGTGTGTTAATGATTTGTTACATCCCTTCTTCTCTTCTTATTCCTCCAGGGCTGGCTATCCAGTCCTAGGAGTAGACGGAGGCACCGACTCTGGGGTAAGGCCAGAAACGCCGTCAGGAGCAGAGGCAGTGGTAGCCTGAGGGATTGCAGGAGAACACCCTACTTCGGTATCTGCAGCAACCGTCGTAGAGGTGGAACCTACTGCAGGGGAGGCCCTCACTTCAGCTGCTGCGACAGCCATCGTAAGGGGAAAACTCCAGGCTGACTCCGTGTCGGGCAGTTCCTGGTTTTCCAGAGGAGGTATGAATGTGAGGTCTTCCGGAGGTTCATCCTCGGGCGACAGTGGTGAGGGTGAAGAAGACTCATGGACATGGGATTGGCCATGGGCTGCGGTAAGCTCCATGCCTGTTGGAGGATCATCCTGTAGGAGATCCTTGATTAGGTTAGGCGCTGGCGCTTGCTCGGGGCCAGGCGCAGAGGTCAGTCTGTGGTGGCTCTACGTCAGGGCTGGACGGAGCTTGGCACTGCTCAGTGCTGCCCCCAAGTGGCACTGACAGAGGGTTGATGTCGACTGGAACCTGTGATGGGTACCGGAGGTGCAATACCTCTCAGCGGGCCCTTGGTAATGGGAGACTTCAGGTCATGCCCTAGGAGGAGGTCGTAACCTCCTGGAAGGTAGCTTGCAACTGCAAGTGTACATACCTTGGTAAGGTGAGGTCGTACGACTCTCAATTGGACGGTGGAAGGATCATCTTACTATGATTGATGCCTTCAGTCATGATCAGTTGCCGTATATCGACGGTAGCCCCTCGGGGGATTTGATTTCCCTTCCCCTATCAGGGAGATTTGAGCGCCGGAGTCATCAAGGCTCTGACACGGCTTGGTGGATAATGACCTTGGACCGGGGTGCGACGGTACGGTTATAGGCCCTGAGCTGGGGGTCCTAGTAACGAAGGATTGGTAACTGCCATTGCGATGCAGGAATATAGTAATTCGCGCACCATCCATAGTTGGCAGACATGTGACCCTTGCGGCCACAGTCCCGGCTGAACTGGTTCGAGAACTTCTTCTGTGGCATTGGACGGTAAGGCCGAGATGGCCCCACAGATTGCGAATCTGTGGAGTCACCAAGGCTGGCAGTGTGCTCTGGCACAGGTGAAGAGTCCTCTCTGGCCGTGATTTGATGTGGTGAGGTAGCTTGGCCCTGGAGTGGTGTGGGGGAGGACATCCCCACCCCAGAGGAGGTCATGTCCCAATAGGAAACCTACTCCATGCCGAATTGTACGCACTACACCTAGGCGGTGAGGTTTGGTGCACCAAGGAGTGTGACCTGCAGGACGACTGTGGGAACGGTCTGGACTGCCCTTCGACCCAAGTCATGGCCCACCTGATGTGCTCGTCGACTGTGGCACTGGGTGGCACTTGGTCCCTGTCTATGAGACACAGATCGGAGCCGGTATCTACAGTAACTGGCAGAGTCCACAGGTAGGGTAGAGCCATCCAGGGGTGCCACTGTGACTGAAGTGGTCCCACACCCGCTCAGGGTGAGACCTGGACTCGGGCATAACGGCCGAGGGGGTTGTGGCACTGATCAGGTGGACGTGCCTGGTCGAAGGCACGTGCTTGGGGCACCCGGGATATCCAGGGGAGTAGTGCCCTGTAGCCCCACAGGCTCTGCAGGAGTCCCTCTGCTGGGCTGGTCTCCGTAAGGCACTGACTGGTCTTGAGAGGAGGCTGAGGCACCATTCGGTGGCCTAGGAGGGGTTCTGAGGAGGTTTGTGGCTCGCAGCGCTCTTGAGGCGGCACTCTGCTGCGAGGTGACCCATTTTCTTGCAAACGTTGCAAGTCTGTGGGTGTCCTTGGTGGGCGTCCTTTGGCCGTGTGGGATCCAGAGAGAGGACCGGGTGGCACTATGCGTCGGTGGGTGGTGCTGTGAGAGGGGTTTGAAAGTCTCCCAGTCGTCAGCCAGGCGACAAGCTTCGCAAGTGTCTTGGGGTTGCTTGTCGTTAAGGTGCACTGCGAGTGGCCCAGGTACACACTGGTAGAGGTCTTCCAGCATGATCCTGTTAAACAGGTCCTGGAAATCGGTGCATGACATGGCCTCGAGCCAGCGCTTTTCCGGCTTGGAGTTTGTGGTAGGAGTAATCTCCCCAAGCCCAACCAACTTCCTTGGCCTGACCTCGGAAACACTGCCTCCACCTCTCCGGGGTGATCTCATAGGCCTTCGTAATGACCCGGCGAACTTCCACCAGGTCCCCTCGCTGACCCTGATCCAGTGAGCGGAGGGCAGTCTTAGCCTTGCCATCCAGGTGCTTGGCAAGCAGGGCGGCCCTCTCTACTCAGTGGTAGGGTAGGGAGTTCTCGAATTAAGCTTCCACTTCTTCCAGCGATGCCTCGGGCTCAATCCTCAGTCCACTTCGGATGAGAGCGTTAATGCTGGCTATAGGATTGGACGACACCGTAGGTGTGGGGCTGGGAGCTGGCTGCATGGCTAGGGCTTTCGGCGTTCACCTGTCGTGTCCCTTCCTTCTACCTCGAGCTCTTCTCCTTGAGAGCTAGCTCATGCTCTCTTCTTCCCTTGCCTTCCTCCCTTCTTCTCTGGCGGCTCCCTCTTGCAGGAGCAGATCGTCCGTCCGCCCCTTCACCCACTGGGTGAGTTCCTGCCCAGTGTAACCGGCGTTCATGCCCAGAGCCATGAGTGTCTGGAGCCTCTCCAGCTCCATGGATATATGTGGTTGGGCAGCAGAAGCCATTTCTTTAGGCTGCAGTAGGGGCTCAGACAGAGTTGAAAATAATGGCCAGGAAGGTACTGGGTGGAATGGGAGTGCCCACTACATAAAGTGGCACTCACTTGGAAATGGGTTCTGCGATATGGTAGTGGAAAAAGTCTGAAAAGACTGAGTGCTCTGTGGCACTTGGGAAGTGTCCCGTAAGTTGGTGGCCCTTCTGGAATGGCACCTTCTGATGAGGTGAAAAATCAAATAGTGTGTGCGGCGTACGTCACACTTAAGGGTGTTCCTACTTTGGGAGATGCTGGAATGGGCTACTGTTGGTCCAATACAGGTGCACGGCACTTATGGGGGCGTTCCTTGGTTGAGTGATCCAAACAAAAATGGTGGATACTCTAATGAAATGGGCGTTCCGTAGGACGGACATGCAGGTTTGACAGCACTTAGGGCTGGTATTGCGGCACTTCGGGAGGCGTTCCCTTGGAGTGGTCCGAAGGATCACTGACCCTTGTACACGGACACTAATGAATTGGGCGTCCGTAAGGACGGACACGCAGGTAGAATGGCTACCTGTACGGCCTGTACAGGTGCAA
>NC_061095.1:53602416-53607976 GCF_015104395.2 Macrobrachium nipponense | reverse complement strand
TTTTCACTTATGCAACCTTCAGGATGGGAGAACATTCTCTCTCTCTCTCTCTCTCTCTCTCTCTCTCTATATATATATATATATATATATATAATATTATATATATAACATATATATATATAGATATATATATATATATATATATATATATATAATATATATATATATATATGTTATATATATATATATATATATTATATATATATATATATATATATATATATATATATATATATATATAGATATTATACATATATATATATATATATATATATATATATATATATATATATATATATATATATATATATATATATATATCTATATATATATAGTATATATATATATATATATATATATATATATATGTATATATATATATATATATATATATATATATATTATCATATATATATATATATATATATATATATATATATATATATATATATATATATATATTATATATATATATATATATATATATATAGTATATATATGTATATATATATATTTCCAGTACAATAGTTGATTTCCCAGTCACCCAAGAAGGAATGGCTCAACAGAAATTAGTTGCGAACGAGAATGAAAACAGCAAAACATTATGTAAAATGGTTGAGTCAGCACTTTTTTTTTAATATTGACTTATAAATACGAGGAACTTACGCCATAGATCTTTGCAATTTTTGTTCAAGTTGCAGTCTCAGGAAGTCGTGGGCTGGGTGTTGCATGCAGGGCCATCTAGTGACGGAAACTTGCAAGTCTTGGTCCTGGCTGAATTCAGACTAATTTGATAGTCTTAGCGGGACTTCAAAAGTGAGCTCCTATTGAAAGATAGCTCAAAGGTCGATTTAAATAGTTGTGAGTATATATATATATTATATATATATATAATATATAATATATTATATATATATATATATATATATATATATTATTCTTAGAAAATTTTAAAAATTCACATTCGGCAAGGGATACTTTTGGACTCTAATTAGCCCATGAATAGGCCAAGATAAAGCGATTCGAGAGAAGATACTGCTGTAAATATATAAATAAATGAATAAATAAATTATCAAAAATTATCAACCAGTATACAAATGATCGGAAAATAACTGAGAGACATCATCTCCCAGTGTTCTCACTCCCGTCTCTCATTAGAGAGAGAGAGAGAGAGAGAGAGAGAGAGAGAGAGAGAGAGAGAGAGAGATCGCAAATTCCCTCCACATGAAATTTGACACCAAGTGAAAATTGGCCCCTTGTGAGTGCGGTTGCATTTCCGATGACCTGTTTCTCTTTGATGTCCCATAATGATTATTGATGTCCAGGTAGAGTTAAATTTATTGCAGTTCTTTTTTTTTTTTTTTTTTTCAAGAGAGGTGGATCTTGCTAGATTTATTTCATTCAAATCAAGCTACGAAGCGAAACACTTGGACACATTCAGCCATCCAGTGCTTAAGACAGTGAAAAGACGGAGTTGGAGTAGTTGGACAGCACGATAGAGGGAAGGAAGTGGGAACGGACGTAATTTTCTCTCTCTCTCTCGTCTTGCAAATTATAACAAGGAAATAGCTTTCACAAGAAGGTATAAAAGCCAAAGATATACACCTGGGGAAAGGAGAAATAGCAACTTGAATGTCAAGTGACCCCGGAAACATAACTTCTTATTGAAAAATTTCTCTCTCTCTCTCTCTCTCTCTCTCTCTCTCTCTCTCTCTCTCTCTCTCTCTCTCTCTGGTCGGCAACGAGAAACGAGTATAAAGCCACGTTGCATACTCTGGAGTTTTATGCAAATTCCTTGGATTTCTTGTGAGACAACTTAGTGTCATTCCTGAGGGTCTAAGTGGAACCTCGACGAAGCATAAAAGGGAATTTTCTTGTTGTTTTTGTTGTTGTTCTTTATTCAGATGCTTCCTTCTTCCTGTTTCTCTTCGGAGACGTCTTCGCTGTTTGGCGTTGCAGGAGGGACTCGTAAAAGACTTATATCAGACGGACATATTGCATATATGCTTATATATACACACACACAACAGATAAACATACGAGCTTACGTACATGGTCACTCATACGTATCCAGACTAGTCTGTCTGTCTGTCTGTCTGTCTGTCTCTCTCTCTCTCTCTGTTGCTTTGCTCAGGAATATGGAAATGACTCTTATCACGTTCTGGGGTTATGTGGCTAAGAGAGAGAGAGAGAGAAGAGAGAGAGAGAGAGAGAGAGAGAGAATAAAAGTAAAAGTAGCAATGCAGACTTAATTAAAGACAATGATAAGAGGGCGATCAAACTTTATTATAATGTTAGTTATAATTAAGATTTATTGATTATATAAATGAGATTAAAAATATTTCCTTTTTTTATTTTCAGAAACTCAGCACTGCATCGTTTTTGGTGAGTGTTAAGCAATATCATTTTCGTGTTTCATTGAAGTAAACTTTTTAATTAATTATTATTATTAGTTTGTTTTTATGTAGTTTGTTTTCAATATTTTTTTCACTGCGTTTTGTCCTTTAACATCTCACATTTATTTGAGATTTTTCTTACGTTGTCGTTTTCTTTGCTATTATTGATTGTAAGTGTATTTTTGTTATTAATATTGTAATTTTTTTTGTTACTATTATCATTTTTATTATCATCATTATCATTATTATTATGAGATATTGCATTAGGTTTTACTTATCTCTTTATGGATTTAGCTAATATCTATTTTTGCTACAGATCATTACATACCTTTTGATGTCCATTAAGCGAATATTTATGGAGTGCAAAAAAAAAAACAAATTAATTACTGAACCATTCATTTTTCATTTTTTATCACTCGTCTTCACTCTTGACTTTCACTTGTGGGTAAAACAGTTTCTTGAAGAACATTTGATGTCTTCCACTTCATAGGGAGTTTAGGGGGTATTTGAATCAGTCTTAAAAAAACATTCAATTTTATTTAGTTCTTTATTTCCATGACATCATCACGTTTCCCTTAAGATGAGTTTTTTCTCTGACAAGATAATCCATAAAACATGTTTCAAATTTTCATAAGTTTTCATTTTTATGACATCGCGCATCCTAACAAGTATAATAATTGTTTTTCTGTCACGATAATCGAAGTTAATAAGACCAAATCTTGTTCACAAGAGAACCAAAAAGCATGTGTGTAATCTACAGCTCCTTATTATGAGCTTTAGAGAAAATTCACTTTACTCTAGATATAAAACGACGTTTTTTAGTTTGTGTTCAACTCTATACATGTTTTTTGTGTCGAGCTGTTTTTTTTTTTTATTTGTGTTTAGGGACAGCCTCAAAAAGGCAAATACAACAACAGGTCTTTATTTAGTCAACGCCAGCAGACAGACTTTCTTCCTTTTATCTCCTTTGGACTGTTTTTATTTTATTTTATTTTGTGGGAGAAAATTGAGAAAATTGGATCCTGTTTTGTGTTCCCCTCCTCTCTAGTTAACATTTTCTTCCCCAGACGATTAAATGAATTTCATCAGAAACTGGCATAAAAGAGCGGGCTCTTTATAATTTATGGTTAGTTCCTGCTATTGTTTTTTTTTAATGTTTTGTATCATTCTTTTAATATTCATAAACTTCTCGAAAGCTATAATGGATGGTTCGTTCGCTTGCTCACTAAAATATGTATCAAATATAGATATTTATGACATAATTTCTTATTAAAAATTCAGCTCGCTTTTTCGGCAATGTTTTGTATGATTTAAAAAGAATGTGTAAGCTTCCTTTTTACTATACCTTTGGTCGTATTCTCGTTCTTCCATCTTGCTATCTACCCTCTCCTAACAAATGATTAATTGTGCAAATACAAAAGGTTTTCCTTCTGTTGCACCTTTCAGACCATTTTGTGTTAATTTCGGTTTCAGCACTGAATGAACTCATAGGTTCCAGTGCTTGGCCTTTGGCGTAAATTCTATTTTCTGTTCCATTCTATTATCTCATCATCATCATTTTCATCATCGTCTCTCACCCTTCGTGACATTCCGCCACTCACCTCTTTCTTCCCTGTGCTTTGTCTTCCACAAATCTCCACTCCCCTCCAGCCTCACTTCTCATAGCTCTCTCTATCTCCAATTAGGTCTGGGTCTTCTTCTTCCAACTCTCCTGGGGTCCCCAGGAACCTCCCAAGCACCGTTCCCAGGGGTTGGGAGACGGACATGTCCAAGCCATCTCCATCTACCCTTCATCATTATCTCAACTATATATGGAACTAACGTAAATAACTTTATGTTGTCATTTCTAACTCTTTCCTGTCTTCTGATTCTTCATATTCTGTTCAAAGCTTTATTCTGAAATGGACGAAATCCTTAAGATAGAGTCTCATTGTCATACCAGGTTTCGTGTCTTTTAAGGGAAGGGAGTACAAAGGATATACTCGTATTAGGTTTTATGCTCTTGAATGGCGTGGTATGACAAACTGATATTGAATAGGACTTGCAAATAAGAAAATATTTTATTAAGTATGAAGAGAAGGTCACGAAATAAGTTGGAGGAGTACAGATAAGATAGAATAAGGTAGGAATAAGTAAATATGAGAGAAAAAAGGGCGATGCATGCTCACACTGTTATTGGTATATTTATGTGCTAGGAATAAGAAAATATAAGAAAAAAAGGATTACAGAGAGAGAGAGAGAGAGAGAGAGAGAGAGAGAGAGAGAGAGAGAGAGAGAGAGGAGATTCAACTGCACTGCTTTTTCCTTTTCAAACAATATGGTCTTTTTTTTTTCAATTATTTTTATTTGGTCATTTGTGGCAGAGTTGTTTTTCTTTTGGCGGGACATGTTTTGTGTGGGATTTTACTTTTATCTTCGTCTCTTCAATGGGATTTGTTGCTGTTTTCTTTCCGTTGCAAATTGGATTCTTTGCCCTTGTGTACTGGAACAATAGTTCATTTTCTCTTTTCATTAACTTTACTTTTTATTTCCTTTTTTTTGTCCTTTTTTCACATTCCCCAGATTCTGTATATTGTTATACACTATTTTTCCATTTTGTAGTTACAACTGATTCGTCTCTGAATTTATAAACCACAATAATGGGTTATCTTGAGAATGAGCACATATTATGTAGTATCATTATCTTTTCTGTAGTTATAGCTAATTCCTCCAAAATTTATAATCCAGAACGGAGGGCTATATTAAAAATGAGCTTATATTATACATTATCTGTACATTTCGAAGTTATAACCAAATCGTATCTGACTTTATAAACCACACAGTGGGTTATATTGAAGGCTGAGCCGATATAATGCATTATGTATCCATCTTTTAGCTGTAACTGAGTCTTCTTTTAATTTATAACTGATTCCTCTCTAAAGTTATAAACCAAAACAGTGGGTTATATTGTGAAGGGCCCGAGACGAGTTATCTTAAAAATCAGTGATAATCCACAGTTACGTTTGGGTCAAAACTGTATTTTGTAACATTGGAAGCTGAAATACAGTTTTACTCGCGAAGATGATTGTGGAATTTCAGTCACTGTATACCGATACTCCATAGATATGCTGAAAATATCCCAAATTTTAATTGGATCTTTAAACATACAAATATTAATAAGCTCT
>NC_061095.1:53579916-53594916 GCF_015104395.2 Macrobrachium nipponense | reverse complement strand
GGGGAAGCAGAAGGTGTCGTAGAGAATGTTGGGGAAGGAACATTAAATAATTCTTCTTTAATATTATTAGTCATTTTATGATGTGCTGGTCGTTTCCCTTCAACCTGAAACACCTCGTTCGAATCCTCGGAAGAAAAAGTTTCAACTGGATCTGAATACATGTGCTCAAGACGTACTTTCCCTCCTTGGGTGCTTTCTCCTCCGTTCTCTACAGTAAAAGTGATCTCAAATGGTTGTTGAATTTCCCATGGAACTTTTGCTGTGACAGCGGTGTCTTTCTTATGACCTTCGTTCTCCTCCCAGATTAAAAAAAAAAAAAAAGTGGGAAAAAAAGGCATTGTAATCATTTTCATTATTACTGGAATCTTTTGTAAGCTGTTTACTGTGCTGTAATTATTGCCGCTGTTGGCAGAGGCATTGATATTGTTAATGAATGTAGTTTTATAAAGTCTCTCGGGAGGGAGAGTGTCATATTTACAATGTCATAATATAGATATTAATGATGGATTTCGAAACTTGGATTGCTAATGGGTAGCTGGAAGATGGGATTCACTCTACGCTGATAGTTATTGGCGTTGATGGAGTTCTGGTTTTTATTAACGAGAGCAGATAGAATGTTTGAATCAGTTTCTTACTCTGCTTCTCGAATGTGAAAACTCTGTATAATATCGCTGATTCTATGGATGCAAATGATGATGCCGTATGAGGAGCAATGTCAAAGAACGGGATAATATGGAAAGTCCTGAAAGTCATGATTTGGATCAGTTTCCGTAAAAACCTCCGAATACTTCAGGAGCAACTCGTCCATAGACATTATTCTTCAGGTAATATGAATTCAGACTTCCATTTTCAAATCCTGCAAGCAAGGAAACAGTCTGAGAACAGAGCAGAAAGGCATGAAGTGTGAAACCATTCATAACGGGAGGCCTTCTTTTGATTTTCTTAACTCTTGCAGCTCAACCACCTTTCATCAAGGCTGCAATAACAACAAAATGCTAAATTTAGTCCTAGACTGATCGAAGGAGCTAGTGTCTCAATCGATAGAAATCGTCAATTCAGAAACTCCAGGAACCAATGAATATTCATTCGCAATGCGAAAAGATGAGGGTCAGAATTCAGACATTACATGATGACTGTTAACGTTTACGATTCCTGTTTAGATTTTCCTAAAGCTTCTAGGAACAATTGGAAGCCCTGCCTTTCATCAAAGGTTGCTGAATTCTGAGAGAAAGTAGAAGAAAAGGGGAAGAGAAACTCCTAAATCATCAAAAGAGATATTGAATAATAGTTGGCGAGAAGGGTGATTTGAATCTACAAACAAAAGCGAGAAGTATCAGAAAACTTCTAATATTTCCCAAGTGAATAATTCCCTTTACCAACGAGGTTCATTTAGTTTACAGACCTGGACCTTACAGACCTTCCTTACAAATTACATTTTGTTCGGGTTGCCCAGGTCCCTCAGTGTGAGGCACCTCTAATGTCTACCAGAGAGTTGCTAGTGCATCTTCCGGTATATTTTCCATCTTCCAATCTTGGATGGTCTGCAATGCAGCTTAGATATTTGTCGAGCTTATTCTTAAACACCTCTACGCTCACTCCTGATATATTTCCTCAGATGAGCTGGCAACGCATTGAATAGACGCATTGTCGATGCTGGTGCGTAGTGGATTAATGTTTTGTGTACTTTCTTATTTTTCTTGGTATAGTTTTGGGCACTATTAATCTACCTCTGCTTGCTCTTTCTGATATTTTTAGTTCCATGAAGTTTTCGGCAATACTCCTATCTGTTTCCATGCCTGAATTATCATGTAGCTCTCTCTTCTCCTTTCTAGGCTATGTGATTTTCAAAATTGTAGTCTTTCCCAGTAGTCAAGATCCTTAACTTCTTCTATTCTAGCTGTAAAGGACCTGTGTACACTCTCTATCTGTGCAATATCCTTTTGATAGTGTGGGTACTATATCATATTGCAATATTCAAGTGGACTACGAACTTACGTTTTATAAGCATAATCATGTGTTCAGCTTTTCTAGTTCTGAAGTGTCGTAAGAACATTCCATTTTTGCTTCACATTATGCCAATATAATTGCTAATTTGATCATTGCATATCATACTCCTATTCAACATCACATCAAGGTCTTTAACTGCTTCCTTATTTGTGATTGTCTCCTATTAGGTCTCCCATATGCATATAGCTTTCCTTGTCTATCTCCATAATTTATGGATTTCAAATTTATCAGAGTTAAATACTATCCTATTTACCTCTGCCCATTACATACTTTGTTAGGGTCTCTTTGTACGTGTTCCTATCTTCATCACAAGTAATTTCTCTACTTATTCTTGTGTCATCGGCGAAACTACTCACAACCGAGTCCTTAACATTACTGTCTATGTCTGCAATCATAATAACAAACAGCACACCGGATATTACCTCAGCTTCATCTGATTTCTCATCGTCTGCAATAACTATCTGTTTTCTGTTGTGTAAAAAATTCCTTTAAACCAATCTTCCTACTTTATCCACTATATTATGATTTTCTAATTTTTCTTCGCTAATATTTATGATCTACCTTGTCAAACGTCAAAGCTTTTGCAAAGTCTAGATAAATCACATCTGTTTCTTTTCCGTTTTTCATATTTTTTTGTATATGTCACGGTGGACTAACGGTTGGGTTTGTGTACTTTTTCCAAGTACAAAACCATGTTGTTTACATTAAAACAAATTATTTTTTTATTTTTTAAATGTTTCATAAATATTTTTCTTTCATTACCCTTTTTCATACACTTTCATAATATGTGTGGTTTAGACTCACAGGCTATAATTACTTGCCTCTAGTCTTTGAACCACTTTTTGAAAGTAGGGGTAATATAAGCTAATTTTGTGCTCACCATAAATCTTGCCTTTATCTACACTTTGCCTTAATAATATTGCAAGGGGGCTTTTGTGATAGAATGACTACTTTTCTTTAACAAAATAGCAGGGAACACACCATCAGGCCCTGCTGCTGCTTCATTTTTAATTTCATTAATAGCCTGCACAGTATCAGCTTCATTAATATCTATGTCTGATAAAAATTCACTATTTTCATCCCTTATTTCTGTATCATTTCTTCATTATCAATTCTAGGGGTAAATTCTTTCTTAATATCTTTCTGCCAATATGTTTGCATATTTCCTTTTTTTTTCATTCATTAATCTCTCTTCAATTCTTACAGGGCCTATTCTATCTTCTTTATTCATCTTTTTTGCATATGAGCACAATAATTTGGGGTTTTTGCTTTATATTTACTAGGTTTTTTTCTTCCAAGTCCCGTTTTTCATTTTTCTTTTTGATTTTTTATAAACTTTTTTTTTCTGCCTTTTCTATCGTACTTTTTAGTTCTATCACTTTCCATGCATTTTTTTTTTTTTTTTGCAAGAACCTTTTTTCCACTTCTGATTTTCTGGAACAAGATACCTTCTGTCTCTTGGTATGCATGGCTGGATGTTTTACTTTTCCTCTTCGGTATATATTTTTATCCACTATTTTCTCTATTTTATATAATATCTCCGTATTTACCTGTATATCATCACTTACAAAATGTTATCCAATCTTTGTTTAATTCTTCATTTATTTCTGACCATTTTATATTTTTACTGTAGAAATTGTATTTTCCATATCCTTCCCACTTTTTCATCTCTTGCTTATCTCTGTTTTCACTTGCTTTTGAATAGACTGTTAATTCTATAACATTATGGTCTGAAATACTCGCATTATAAACTATCATTTTTTTAAACATAATTCACCTCGTTAACAAATACTAGGTCTAAAAGTATTTTCCTTTCTTGTTGGGCATGTGATTTAATTTGTTGAATTTGTTGTATTCTAGTAGCATATCTAATAGCTTTTCGAATTGCCTCTTATCTTCTGCACTACTAGCACTCTATTTTTATATAAAATAGAACCACAATCTCCTATTCAATTCTTTCTAATCTACAAAAGGAAAGTTAAAGTCTCCGGATAGGAGAATATTCCAGTCTTTGTGATTTCTACATATATCATTGTTTCCAAATATTATTGTGTCAAACTCTTTAGTATTAGGGGGGTTTATATATTACTATGTTCATTAATTTTTCAGATTTACAAATCTACCGCTATTAGTTCACATTCTGAGTTACTATATTTCTCATGTATTTTTCCTTTTCTTATGTCTTTCCCATATATTGTGGTTCCCCCTTGATCCTATTTTTTCTATCTGATCTAATAAGTTTGGAACCTTTTGAGTTACTCGTAACTAAACCCTGAGCATTCATCACTATGTTGTTCTTTTCTTCATTTCCAAAAATTCTGACATTAAAAAACCAACTTTTCCAAGATATTTGATCTTCCTTGATCATAATTATTCATTTTGTGTATGAATCTGCAATTTTCTCCGTATCTGCACCAATCCCCTAGCATCATATATACAGCATTTGTCTCTTGAGCTGTATCTTGGAGCTGATGCTTGCAAATTCTTTGCTGACACTCCATAAGCGCGGTGATGGCTTGTTTTTTTCCTTCAACTCATGTTCTTTGTTCCTCTCTTTATTTGTTTCTTTTCTGTTTTGGATTTTATTATTTAAATGATTATTTAATTGATTTTGATTCATGGCTACAGGGTGCATATATTTAATTTTTTTTTAACATACATCCTTTTTTCCTTCTTTTAAGGTTTTTTGCATATTTTCGGGAATGTAGATCTCTGGATTCATCCTCATAGCCGTCTAGGTATGCACATTTACCATAGATTTCATAATTGTGACATACCTTGGGATGTTTGTAGTAACATCTTTCACCGAATCTGCAATTCCCCTCCATTTCGGGAGAGAGAGAGAGAGAGAGAGAATGGAGAGAGAGAGAGAGAGAGAGAGAAAGAGAGAGAGGCAATCATTTCAAGTTTGAGCAAACACAGGTGGATGTTAAATGGCCTGTGTAAACATCTCCCTTTTTTAATATCTGATGGATCTCCTTCAGTGTTCCAAAACCTTGGCAACTGGAAATTTTTAGATTTTCGGTAACGATATTAATAAGATGCAAATTGTTATGTTTAACGGGAAAGGCCGAAAATAAACACTTAGATCATTAGATAAAAAATGTGAAGACCACTAATGGATAAAAACAGTCAGCTTCTGTTATTCATTGAGGTTTCCCATACAGAAAGAAAAGGAATCAGAAAAACAGAGGAACTTTAATATCAAATGACTTATGCTGATGTAGCCATATTTTTTTAATGAAACGTCTACAAGAGTGTCTTTTCCTAATTATTATTATTATTATTATTATTATTATTATTATTATTATTATTATTATTATTATTATTATTATTTTTAATTATTATTATTATTATTATTCCAAATTAAAATTGGAAACTTCTTGAAACTTGAACACATAAAAGGAATTGGTTCCTAATTTTGATAAAATCGTAATTACATCTACAAAACTCTAAGGGAATTATACTTCTGTTTTTTTTTCACCCGCACGTTTGTTCCCAGTACACGCAGGGGTCCCCACTGCCGCATGCGGCCCTCAATGATACTCAGTGTGGCCCTCAGAGCAATATAAGGGTAATGCTCTCTCTCTCTCTCTCTCTCTGCTCTCGTCTCTCTCTCTCTCATAATAATATTAATAATAATAATAATAGATAAATGAATAAATAAATAAATAAATAAATCCATAAATAACTAAATTTCATGTATGTTTCCCGTTATGTAATTCTTGAGAGGAAAAAGTGATAAAATCAAACTCTGCTTTTACACCGAACGCGATTTGAACAAGTATTATACGTCGACGTTTTATGTTTACTTGCGTACAGGAGTGAATCGGATTATCACAGTTCATCTTTAGTTCAGTGGCTGACTGCTTATCAAAAAGTGTGTTTTTCCAATTGTGATCAACTTTTGCTTTTCTGACATAAGATTTTGGTACTGTATCTTTCTTTTTTTTTTAAGTTACTGAACTTAATATATATTGACAGTGTGTTAAGAAAATAAAGAAATCCGTAAATAACTATATATCATGTATTTTTTCTGTTATGTAATTCATGAGAAAATAGTGATGAAACCAATCACTGATTTTACACCGAACGCGGTTTGAACATGTATTATACGTCAACATTTCACGCCAACTTGCGTACAGGAGCAAATCAGATTATCACAGTTCATCTTTAGTGGCTAGCTGCTCATCACAGAGTGCTTTTTCTAGTTGTGATTAATTTTCGCGCTTTCTGACATAGGATCTGGTACTGTAATCGTTATCTTTGTTTTACAAGGTACCGAACTAGATATATATTGGCAGTGTGTTTAACAGAAATAATTTTGTAAAGGCCTGGCCTCTCTAGAAAACATTGTCTGCAAACACCTTTACCGTATAAATATGACCCATCCAGAATAGAAAACATTTAGTGTTTCGGCGTGTATATGTATATATACACATGTAAAATGTATGTAAATGTTTATACACCCACACACACACACACACTACACACACACACACACACACACACACACATATATATATATATATAAATATATAGTATATATATATATATATATGATATATATATATATATATATTTATATATGTGTGTGTGTATGCATGTATATATAAATTCATATATGTACATATTACCGGTAAAAACACATGCATACACTTATACATATGTATGCATACATTATGTTACCTATACATACTGGTATGTACATATCCATATATACATATTCATATCTACATATGCTCTTAAAATAGCCATTAAATTCTCTCTTACAGGATTTAAACATGTCATCTAACCCTAGAAAAAGGAAAATAGATGAGGAGGGTCGTGTGTTTAATGAGAGTTGGACTTTTGACTACTTTGTTATTTCACATGCTGACAGTGCATTGTGTCTTATATGTCACGAAAAGAATAAAGACCTTATGACATTTAATATTAAGAAACATTATGAATCAAAGCACAAGAATTATTTTTCACTTCAAGGTGATGTGCGCTGCAAACAAGATATCTTCTTTGAAAAAATCAGTGTCTGCTCAGCAGAATCTTCTTTAAAAGCAAAGCTAGTAGATCGAATCATGTGTTCGTGCCAGCTACCACAGGTTACCAAGTATTTATGTGAAAAAGGAAAGCCACTGACTGATGGGGAATTTGTTAAAGTGCGGCATGAATAAAAACGGTCAAAGAAATATGTCCATAGTTGTCACTCCTTTCAAAATGTAAGTTTGTCGCTTCAACAGTCACAAGGCGTATGGAAGATTTAAGTGGAGAGTGTTTCACCAACCATTATCCGAGAAAGCACACAGTTTCCAATATTTTTCTTTAGCTTTGGATGAAAGCAATGAATATTTTGGATAACAGCACAACTTCTGATTTTTTATTAGAGTGTTTGACAAAAAGTTTCTTTTCAGGTTGTAAGAAGATTTGTGTGCCCTTCGAAGTATGAAAGATACTACAACATCAGAAAATCTCTTTTTAGAAGTAATCAGGCTGTAAAATAACCTTGATTTAGTTGGGCCAATAAAAAAGTGTAACCACTGATGGAGCAAGAAACATGGTGGGAAGTAAAACAGGGTTGGTCGAGAAAATCTGCAATGAAAGTCGCTAATGCTATGGCACCCCTCCTCTGAAGCTCCATTGATTTATTCATCAGCAGGTACTGGTGCAGTAAGGTTCTTAAAATTTGAAGATATCATGAACGTCGTCGTATCAACTGTGGAATTTCATTAGACGTCATGGTTTGAATCATAGACAGTTTCAGACAAAAATTTTATCTGAAATAGATTCAGAGGATGGTGATGTATTGTACCATACTGGAAGTGAGGTGGCTTCAGCAAAGAAAAGTTTCCTCAGGCGTTTTTTTTGCTCTTCGTCATGAAATCCTGAAAATATTTTCTTACTGAAAAAGGAAAGAAAAGTTACCAGAAGCGTTTTCAGATTCAGACTGGGTTTTTCTGCTTAGCTTTCTTATCTGATATAACTGATCATTTGAATAATTTGAACTTAAGACTGCAAGGCAATAGAAAATTGGTATCAGATATGTTTACTGAGGTGGAAAGCATTTGAAAATAAACAAGATATTTTTATGACACAGTTCAGTGATGAAAATTTATACATTTTCCCTGTTGTAAAGTGTTGCAGAATGAGAAAAGGAATACTTCAACTGCCTCAAAAGAAAAATGTACAAAGGCAATGGAACTTTTTAAAAAGAAGAATTTGCAAATAGATTTAAGGACTTCCATGATCATAAGCAGGAAATTCAATGTTTCAAAACCTTTCAGTGTATCACCAGAAAGATATTCCAGGAATTTATCAAATGGCAATAATTTGATTTGCAAGAAATGATGCCCTGAAAACCGGCGTTTCAAGACAATAGACTTTTTTGGAATTTTATTCCAGTCTACCAGAAGAATATTCTGACTTAAAAAGTTTTGCTGTTGGCATGTTTTTTCAGTTTTTCGGTAGTACATATATCTGTGAGCAAACTTTTTCAAAAAAATGAAACTAGTAAAATCAAAACTTAGATCTAAGCTTACTGATGAGCATCTTCACCAAATTTTGAGACTTTGTTACAAAATGTAAAGAAATAGATATTACTAAGCTTGCAAAATAAGATGCAGCATCAAAAGTTTTCCCATTAAAGATAAGATTATATAGAATTTTCAATAACTCATTATTTTCTTGCACAAATTGTAATAAAACATGAGCTACTATTAAGATTTTTTAATTTATAGGAATAATACCTACGTAGCAATAGCTGGTACAAGAGTGTAAAATTACAAGGTGTCAAAATGTCGAGGACGAACCGTAACCACGTTAAGTACGTAACTTCATTTCAATCCACTGCGATCATCAGTCTGTCTCTGTCCGGGTTGTTTACCGACGATGGGCCACCATGCAAGTAGCAGCTGCTGCGTATATTTATATACATTATTTAACGAAGATGAAGCTAAATAAAAGAAGATAGTGGCAATCAAGGTTTATTATACTAGAAGGGTAGAATACAGTGGTCGGGAATTACTCGCTGACATGAGATTCCAAGAAGTTTCTGGCCACAGTAAAGTCTGTTCTTCGTAATAACTAATAAATTTGAAGGACCTCTTCCTCACTCCAATCAGCCATGGTATACATATACGTACTGACTGACCCACAAAACAAGGGACTCTACTATGGACGGCTTGTTCATAGTCGGTGTTAACAAGTTCAGCAACCTCTGTTGTTACGCGTGTAATACAGGTCCCGTCCACACATGGCGTAACGTTCAAAGAGACCTCCCTTTGATTCGGGGCCCAAAAACCGACAATTGGCGGGACGGAGGGCGAACGGAGCCTCGAACCTCGCGGGTTCGGGGTTCGGGTTCGAGGAACCGTCCACACTTGCGTTTTTGTTACAAGAATCGGTTACAATACAAGGTTCGGTTCGCACGTGTGTACCCACCTTTAGACTCTTAACTTAAACTAAATTCAAAAGATGAATAATATACAAATAAATGTGAACTTTCTCCGATAGTAAGGGGATAATTCTAATATGCGGCCTTCATCTGTATTTCGAATGATAATGTGGCCCTTTTACGGCAAAAGGTTGGGGACCCCTGCCATACAGCTAGTGCCACCAGTGCACTTCACGCGGTGCACTGTGAGCATTATTTAAGGTTCTTTGCAGCGTCCCTTCTGCCTAGCTGTTCATTTTGCTCCACCTCCGTTCATAGTCTCTTTCTTCCATCTCATTTTCCACCTTCTCGTAACAATTGTTTCATCGTGCAACTGCTTTGAGGTTTTTCCTCCTGTTGCACCTCTCAGGCCCTGTTATTCTCAGTTTCCCTTTCAGGGCTGAATAACATCATAGGTCCCAGGCTTTTTGGGATAGATTTTATATCCCGTTCCATTGTACAGTATAACTTATCAGATTACAATAAATTGCAGATAATTGAACGACAAGACCCAAGTGTTGTCTACGAATCTCGATTCCATTTGCAGGAATTAAGTTGCAATATACAGAGGATTGCACTACAGAGCCTCTGCCTCCTGTGTGTCCTGAACACAAAAAAGCAAAGTAACCCAGTTTTAGTCAAATTAATTATATATTATATATACATACACACACACACACACACACACACACACACACAAATATATATATATATATATATATATATACTATATATAAATATAATATATATATATATATATATATATATCATATATATATATATATATATATATATATATATATATATACTATTATATAATAATATATAATATATATATATATATATATATATATATATATATATATATATATATATATACATAAATACATACATGCATTACATACATACATAGCTGACTTCAGTGAGAATTTTATAATTATTTATCACTTGTAACTACTATATAAACACTTCAAAAAGCGATTTTAATATATATATTCACACTCGTTATACACATATAAACATTCATTCATAAATGAAGAGAAACTCATTAGGTACAGCCAAGTATTCATGTTTAAATCCCAAGTCAAAGGTGACCAGACCTACATTCTTTTCGGCAATATTTAGATCATACGTTTCAGTACTACCAACAGGATTGTATAATAACACCTTCCACTTGGAAACAATGAGGCTCTTCAGTGCAAGTGAAAAACACTTGTTATCACGAGAGGAAACAATTAAAATTCATTCCTGGCGAAAGAAGAGAGAAGTAGTTCTTGTCCAAAAGTGAGGTTTGTTGATCGTTTTCGCTCTCTTCCTCCACTTAACTATTTCAGAGTTGGAAACTTTGTAACAACAAATTCTGGGCTGAAGAAGCGAAGAAGAAGAGGCTGAGGAACTCCTGGAGTTAATAGAATATCTAGTTAACTTCAAGTTGTTTTTGTTTATGTTGTGTTTGTCAAGCGCTGCCTCCTGCTCTGGGTTGTGTCACTTTGTGTGGATGTTTATGTTGGTGGATGTTGAATACGTTATTTAGTAGGCTTTTCATTATATTATTTGGAAGATATTTTTAAAAAGGCTTCATTTATTCATGGGTAGCTCTTTGGAAAGTTATGAGCTGTTATTTGTCGTTGCCATTTAGCTCGATTTTATTATTATCCTTATTATTATTATTATTTTTTTCTCTCTATCACAGTCCTCCAATTCGACTGGGTGGTATTTATAGTGTGGGGTTCCGGGTTGCATCCTGCCTCCTTAGGAGTCCATCACTTTTCTTACTATGTGCGCCGTTTCTAGGATCACACTCTTCTGCATGAGTCCTGGAGCTACTTCAGCCTCTAGTTTTTCTAGATTCCTTTTCAAGGGATCTTGGGATCGTGCCTGTGCTCCTTATGATTATGGGTACAATTTCCACTGGCATCCCATATCCTTCTTATTTCTATTTTCAGATCTTGATACTTATCCATTTTTTCCCTCTCTTTCTCTTCAAACTCTGGTGTCCATGGTATTGCGACATCAATGAGGATCTTTGCCTGATCGTTTTTTATCACTCCCTCAGGTTGGTGCTCGTACCACTTATTACTGCAAGGTAGCTGATGTTGTTATTATTATTATTATTATTATTATTATTTATTATTATTATTATTATTATTATTATTATTATATATCTTTTTGGAAACAGCGAATAACATAATCCCAGTACGGAAAAGGAAATTAAGAAACATATAAAACAAAATAACTTGATTTATGTTAGTTTCAAAGTATTGAAGAAAAAGAGAGAGTGGGACGCATCTGATTTCGTAGGAAGAATAGCGAAGGAAAAACTAAAAGTGAATACAATATATGTTTAGAATAGTGTTCAGTCAAATGCAGGTACTACCTATCTGTAGTGAAGATATTCTAATGAACATTCCGATACATTACCAACTAAAAAAAAACAGAAAAGGACTATTCATGATAGTTGTGGCCTCAACTTTGACTCAAATCCACCTTGGTGGAAGAGGAAGTCAAGTCCATTACAGAGATTTTTGGGGGGAAAATGCTGCAACTTTTACCTCTGATCCCGGGAATGGATCCATCAGCCCCACATAAAGGGAAAGCGTTTGGACCTCACCAGCCCATTATCAGCCTTCGTTGATATTTTTTTTCTAGGTTTATTTCTTCATTTATTTGATCCTCTATGTTTGTAAATGTAGAAGTGTGTATGTCTGTGTGAGGTATGTGTATGTGCGTGTATGTGTGTGTGCGTGTATGTGTGTGTGTATGTACTCGTATGTATATCTTATCACTTTCCTGAGAATCTACAGAAAACGTCAAAATTTCTATGGTAACTTCGTGTGGTTTGATTGTCAATTGTTTCTTGTCTGATCTGTTGACATATTTTCAGAATCGTCTGGTCTGAGTCCATTTGTCCAAACCACACCTCTTATTCTCCTCAATACTTGACCAACTCTCAAGGGCCGCCCTTATCTAAGGGCGTGTGCTCTCTCATAAGGTCGGAATAATCCACGCGGACCCTTGGCATTTTATGACCTCGTTGTGTGTGTTAAGTAAAACTTCATCGCACCACTGGAAACTGAAAATAATTTTCTCATTTTATGGGATTCAGCTTAACCAAATAACCAAATTTTCTGAATCACGGGAATCATTGTAATTGGTAACCCATGTGAATATTTTGTCAAAGATTGATCATAACACCTGTTAGAAGAATTACTAGAAGAATGACTTTGCTGAAATGGATTTTTGTCCCATCGCAATCGAACGTTATTGGAACAGTCTTTCTCAATGATTATCTTATAATATAATGTCTGGGTTTTTTTTTTTACACGTATTTCCATTAGAACGTCAATAATTAGATGGACTTTCCTATAAAAGGAACATATTGAAAAGAGTCGTGAAAATTCTGCCGAACAAGACTTTCCATTCGCCAGAAGACCCGTGACCCTTCTCTGTGAGGTGGGAAGAATGGCCCGCTTTTTTCTCATCAGACATCGTAGGGACGTTTTTCTTTCCTTCTGAGGAATAGTTTGAAAATTTCATTGCATTTTTCTAAAAGAGGGAGTTGTAGTTTTTCATTTTATGAAATCATGTAGAAGGTATTTCTATATTACATTATATCGCTCTTGTCATTTCTTTTACATTTGGAGTTACTGGAGGAGGAAGTTATCATTTTGGTAAGGGCAGGAATTACTTAGGTTTTAATATATACTTAATTAATCAATTATATATATATATATATATATATATATATATATATATATATATATATAGTATATATATATACTATATATATATATAAATATGTATATGTATGTATGTATAAACTGAAATCACGAAAGTTTGTGACGTGATAAATCCATAAATAAAAGGTATAGGCCGCGAAGGAAAATGAACAACAGAGTTTCTGCAAGATCTTTCGACTGAATGTCCTTTACTCAGCAGACAAACTGACTTACATGAGAAATTGAGGGTACAGGAAAGGTCGTATAATTGGCAGATAGGGATTATAAGGAGATTAGTACCTAGAATCCGACACACCTGGAGAATGAGTAACCTTTCCAAACAAGCATAGACATGGTACAATTTTAGAACAAAAACATTAAGTCCAACTGCTCAGACACGGGGACAGGACAATTAAAGGATTACACAGGGTGACAGCTGACCACAATCAGATATTTGGTAAAAAAAAAACTTATTCACAAAACATATCAAACATACATATACAAAGAAAATGTCTAAGGCAAACTAATTTGTATTTAAGTCTGTAATTATATCTTTGAGGTCATTCATAAACGTGTTACAATACAAGGGTAAATGAAACAGCCCATGACTAATATTAAAATTAGAATGGGAAGTAAGTTGTATAATGGCAGATTCTAAAAGATTTTGCGATAAGACATCTTTTGATCATGCAATTACTGATCTACCAATCCAATTTATCCAGTGGTTGTTTTCACTTAAATGAATGAATATTGCATTAGATGTTTGCCCAGTTTTGACAGATCATTTATGCTGTTTTAATCTTACTTCTAAGCCCTTTCTCGACTGTCCGAGAGAAAAAGAAGGGCAGTCCACACATGGAATTTTATATATTATGTTGTTGCTTTCCCTGGGGCCATTTTTTATTAACATTTCTTTTAGTGTGTTATTATATGAAAAAAACAAGGTTGACCTTAAAGGCTTTTAACAATGATTTAATGGTTTCAAATCCGTTAAAATAAGGCAAACTGAGAATGTTCTTAGAATTTTCTTTCTCCGTGTTACTTACACTATAAAACTTTTATGTGAAGGATAACATAAATCTTTCCCTATTTTTCTTATGTATTCCAATTTCTTGATCCAAATATTGTGGATTGACAATGCGCAATGCTCGTAAAAACATAGAAGAAAAATTTATAATTTTGATGTTAAGATGAAGGCCTGAATAGAAATGCACATAAGTAAAGTGTTGGGTGGTTTCCTATAAATAGTGAATTTACATTGAAAATGGTTCTCTATGTATCAAAACATCTAAGAAAGGGAGGCAATTATCTTTTTCCAATTCTAGAGTAAACTTAATCGATGGTACTTGGTTATTTAATTTAGAGAGTAAATCATTTACATCAATACCAGCAGACATAACAGCTAAAATATCATCTACATATCTATACCACTTTGATTGTGTCAGCTGTCACCCATGTATAATCCTTTAATTGTCTAGTCCCTGTGTCTGAGCAGTTGGACTTAATCTTTTTTGTTCTTAAATTGTACCCATGTTTTATACTTGTTTGGAAAGGTTATTCATTCTCCAGGTGTGTCGGATTTCAGGTATTAATCTCCTTATAATCCCTATCTGTCAGTTATATGACCTTTCCTGTACCCTCAATTTCACATGTAAGTCAGTTTGCCTGCTGAGTAAAGGACGTTCAGTCTAAAGATCTTGCAGAAACCATGTTTTTTATTTTTTCCCTTCGTGGCTTATACCTTTATATATTACATGACTTATACCTATATATATATATATATATATATATATATATATATAATATATATATATATATATATATATATTATACACTCTATATAAACTC
>NC_061095.1:53554044-53579416 GCF_015104395.2 Macrobrachium nipponense | reverse complement strand
CGTGATCTGACGATACAACTGAAACCTGTTCTAATTCTTTTTCTTTTAATGTGCCTCAACTTCCTTTTAGGCGAATGGAAGTTCATTTTGTAAGTAAACATTCATCGCTTCTGAGGCGATTTACTTCATAAGAAAGGAAAGGAAAAAACTGGGACAGGAAAGTTTAAACAAACATTTTGTTTATCTAAGAAGCCGGTTTACGCTGCGTCTAGTTGGGAAGGATTATGTTTTTCATTCTTAATAGAATACATATATATTTTCCATGTGATATGGAGTTTTATTTATTTCGAAAGGGAAAAATCTGATGCATTTAATTTCAGTCGTATTGGGGCCCTCCCCGCACCCCGCCTCGTTTTTTTTTTTTATGTTCTTTGAATCGGGGACCGTTAAAATAAAAATAAAAAACAAAACGGGGAGAAGTGGCCTCTTTTCTGAAGCCTCAATATCGACCTACTTTGGAGGCTACTCAAAGGGAGTTGGAGAGGTTGGACAGCGAGATAAAGGGATCCAGAAATTAAAGGAGATGAAGTCTAAAGATCTAAAGGTGGAACTGGGAGATACAAATCCCAGTTACCCTAAGAAGTCATAGTTAGGGGCGTTCGACAGCAAGGTTAAAGAAAGGAATAGGGAATGGAGGTCAAGTAAAAGGCTAAAAAGTGGGCGCAGCAGATAGGGGCCGAAGGGACGCTACAAACATCCCTTAGCAATGCCTACAGTGCCCCATGCGAGGTGCACTGACAGCACTAAAGCTCTCTTAGGCCTGTACACACAAACTCTTGTTTCAGACGGAGGTCGACCAAAAGTGGAGACGAGTCTTGGATAAAACAAAGTTTTAAATCATTGAGGTTTTTAGCTCTTGGGAAATTCCGCTGTTTTTTTTCGCGAAATTTTTCTTCTTATCTCGCTCAGAAAAGTTTTCATTAGAGAAAAAAGGATTCCTCATCTTGCTCCTTATGTCGAATTCGTCTTGTTAATGGACAGTAAATCTTACCAATCCTTTTCCAGAGTGGCGCTTATCTGTGTGTGTGTGTGTGTGTGTTTCAAATCCTTTGTTATACTTTATATTTCACATATACTTCTACTCTTTCGTCAGTCTTGTCTGTTGGTCATGAAATTCCCAGAGAATTCCTGAAAGAAAGTCGAGGGAATTGAAGGGAATCTTCTTTAGGGCGAAGAGCATTTTCGAACAGCACTTTTAACAGCATTTAACAATACTTTCAAACAAATTTTTAACAGCATTTAAGCAAACCATGCAAACAGCATTTTAACAGTATTGTTGAACATCATCTTTAAACCGCATTTTCCATCAGGATTTTTAACAGCAATACAGAACAGCATTTTCGAACAGCATCTTTTAACAATATTTTAGAACATTATTACAGCATTTTCGAACAGCATATTCCAGAGCGTTTTAGAACAGCATTTCCGAACAGAATTTTAACAGCACTTTCGAGGAGCATTTTAACAGCATTTCTTAGCATCACTTATGAACAGCCTTTTCAGCAGCATTATACAGCCATTTTAAAATTTAAGCACTTTCGAACGCTATTTTTAACAGCATTATAACAACATGTAAACAGCATTTTCCAACATATTTCAACAGCACTTTCGAACAGAATTTTAATAGAACATTCAAACAGCATTTTAACAGCACTTTGGAACTGAACAGCATCGTTCAACAGCCATTTCTAACAATATTTTAGCACTTTCGAACACTATTTTTAACTGCATTTTAACAGCATGCGAACAGCTTTTTCGAACAACATATTTTGACAGTATTTTACTTTCGAACAGCATTTTAACAGCACATTCGAACATTATTTTTGAGCACATCTTTTAACAGCATCTTAACAGCACTGTCGGGCAGCATTTTACGAAAATTATCTTTAACAGGATTTTCGAACAGCTTCTGTTAACAGGATTTTTGATTTGCATTTTAACAACACTTTCGAATAGCATTTCCGAACAGAATCTTTTAACGGCATTCGCGAAGAGAATATTAACCCTTCCGAATGCTACTTTCAACAGCATTACCGAATATCCATTTAACGGTACCTTTGTAGAGCATTTGAAAAGCATTTTCGAATAGCATATTTTGACAGCATTTTCGAACAGCAACAATTTAACGGCATTTTCGGACAGCATCTATTAACAGCATTTTCAAGAAGCATTTTCAATACCACTTTCAATGAGGATTTTAACAGCACATTTTGTAACAGCAGACGATGTGTGCCCATATATAGCTGGGGGGACTGGTGGGTGGGAGGCTGTGAGATCACTACACGACTTGGCAAACGTCAGCCCAGTGCTGTGTTTCCTTAAAGATATATATATATATATATATTATATATATAATATATATATATATATATCTATATATATATATATATATATATAATATATATTATATATTATATATATATATAATTTCTCAGATAAAAAAATGTCAAGTACATGATATAAAAAACTTTCAAACAGACAGACAGGTCAATTGGCAAATGACCTCAGGTAGCAAACCCTTAAGGGTCATTTAATAAGTGATCTAACTTGACCCCGTGAAAATGAAACGCGAAATGATCAGGCCTTGGAGTAACAGAGACAGAATACATCAAGACACAATAGAAGACTTAATCCACATTCCATAGACCCAAAACCCTTAATTTTAATGAGAGCTACATCATCACATTCCTGAAGAGATTCCCATTCCAAAATCTAATTCCAGTTCCCAAAATGGCCTCCGGACATGGAGCAATCAGAGGCAACCATCGGGTTTCTTTATTCCTCTTCTGTTACTGGAACCAATTATCTCTTTGGGTTTGCAAAGTGTGATAGTTCTCCAGTTTCATGGATTTTCTCTCTCTCTCTCTCTCTCTCTCTCTCTCTCTCTCTCTCTCTCTCTCTCTCTCTCTCTGTCATAACAAAATTACAACGGACCGTAAATAACTAGACACGGAAAAGTACACTTCCTCGAATGACCATAAATATGACGATTCCCTTTTTCAGTTCCAAGAATTTATGGGACGAACTTTAATTTTCGGTGAATAATTCATCCTCGTCATTTATTCCTCTTCATTTAACCCCCTTCCGGGTTTAGTCTGTTTGTAGAATTTGTCACTCGCAACATTTCTCGTTTATCCGTGTTGTGAAAAAAGTTTGAATTCATGAATGTACATCTCAAGTCAGATTGGATTGGAGAGGGTCCTTGCTATAATGGGATTCAGAAGAGGTAGACAGAGGAAAATTATACGTGTATATATATACTATATATATGTATATGTATACAATATATATATTATATATGAATATATTTATACATATACAAAGACGTAACACGAAATAAAATAATGCCAAAAGCACAATACTACCCAACATCGCCTAGAGGGAACAGATCAACAAGAATGTCGAATGGAAGACTCTTCAGTTTACTGTACTCTACGTTTTCTCTCAATGTCACACCCTTCAACTGGCTATCTCTCTCTCTCTCTCTCTCTCTCTCTCTCTCTCAACGAAACCTCCAACTCCAAAGCAGTCTCTCACAGCCTCGAAATGATCGAAAAATCAAATCACACCTCGAGAACGGGCAAAGTTCCCGAGAGCCAATTTGCCGACGATGGACGTCATCATCGTATGATCAGGAATTCGGGACACGAACTGAATCTGTGGCCTGCGCCCTGTATTGATGGATTATCCCGTAGTATTGGGTTTTACGAATTTAATACGCGATTTCCTCCTCCAAATCTACTATAGTATCGTTATTATTAAAGGCTGTGAAGAAGCCAGTTACTGGCATACAAACTACATACCTATACGTTTCATATGAAGCCAGACACCATCTATCTACGCGCTCATGGAAAGAATATTGTGAGACGAATAGAGAAAACTCTATATAAATTAAATGCCGTAGAAACTGCTAATAATAATAATAATAAAGTTTGTAGAAGATTATCTGCTCTCTCTCTCTCTCTCTCTCTCTCTCTCTCTCTCTCTCTTCTTCTTCTTCTTCTTCTGTTGGCCGAGTGCATTTCGCGCTCGGCTACCATTCCGGTGGTCTGAAGTTCGATTCTCGGCTCGGCCAACGCGGAACCAGAGGAATTTATTTCTGGTGATAGAAATTCATTTCTCGATACAATGTGGTTCGGATCCCACAATAAGCTGTACGTCACGTTGCTAGGTAACCAATTGGTTCCTAGTCACGTAAAAAATATATCTAATCCTTCGGGCCAGCCCTAAGAGAGCTGTTAATCAGCTCAGTGGTCTGGTAAAACTAAGATATACTTAACTTTTTTTCTTTTTCTTCTTCTTCTTCTTCTTCTTCTTCTACTTCTTCTTCTTCTTCTTCTTCCAATTAATTTCCCCTTCTTAGGAAAAAAAGGTAATCGGAAAAAGGAAAAAAGATTATTCTATTGACAACGGTGTTCGAGTTTTCTATATTTAATAACAATAAAGTTTGTAGCCTCTTATCTCCTCTTCCACCACTTTATTTCTCCATCGTGGACAAAAAAAAATCTTAAAAAACAAAAAGGAAAAAAAGAACAGTTCTCTTGACAATGGCGGCGCCTCTCACAAAAGTCGGCCGAGAATAATAATAAAAATAATTCCTTCGCCTTTCCAAAGTTCTTATTGGTTGATGACGGAGGCAGCTGGACTGTTCATCTCGCTGAAAGTTTTTCCACATGGTTTATCCTCCAGTGATTAAGGTTAAATATTCTTTTTCCTCCTTAGGGAGTCTGGAATCTTGATCAAAGGCGAATGGCTCTTTTGTTATGATTCCCACTGAGGAAATTCGGAATTTGGGAATGATTAGGACTCTCTCTCTCTCTCTCTCTCTCGCTCCTCTCTCTCTCTTCTCTCTCTCTCTCTCTCTCTCTCCAGCTGGGCATCGAGGATTACTAAGCTTGAAAGTGACTCAGCTTCTGGAATTCAGGTTATCCTCTGTCACAGGTTGAGGGGCGAGGAGGAACCAGAATATATACGAGTTTATATATAGTATATATATATATATATATATATATATATATATATATATATATATATATATATATATATATATATATATATATATAAAGGTATAAGCCACGAAGGAAAAATAAACAACAGGGTTTCTGCAAGATCTTTAGACTGAACGTCCTTTACTCAGCAGACAAACTGACTTACATGAGAAATTGAGGGTACAGGAAAGGTCGTATAAGTGACAGATAGGGATTACAAGGAGATTAATACCTGAAATCCGACACACCTGGAGAATGAATAACCTTTCCAAACAAGCATAAACATGGGTACAATTTAAGAACAAAAAGATTAAGTCCAACTGCTCAGACACATGGACTAGACAATTAAAGGATTATACAGGGCGACAGCTGCTCACAATCAAAGTGGTATAGATATGTTGATGATATTTTAGCTGTTATGTCTGCTGGTATTGATGTAAATGATTTATTCTCTAAATTAAATAACCAGGTAACATCGATTAAGTTTACTCTAGAATTGGAAAAAGACAATTGCCTCCCTTTCTTAGATGTGTTGATACATAGAGAACCATTTCAATGTAAATTCAGTATTTATAGGAAACCAACCAACAACTTTACTTATGTGCATTTCTATTCAGGCCTTCATCTTAACATCAAATTATCAATATTTTCTTCTATGTTTTTACGAGCATTGCGCATTGTCAATCCACAATATTTGGATCAAGAAATTGAATACATAAGAAAAATAAGGAAAGATTTATGTTATCCTTCACATAAAAGTTTTATAGTGTAAGTAACACGGAGAAAGAAAATTCTAAGAACATTCTCAGTTTGCCTTATTTTAACGGATTTGAAACCATTAACTCATTGTTAAAAGCCTTTAAGGTCAATCTTATTTTTTTCATATAATAACACACTAAAAGGAATGTTAATAAAAAAAATGGCCCCAGGGAAAGCAACAATATAATATATAAAATTCCATGTATGGACTGCCCTTCTTTTTCTCTCGGACAGTCGAGCAAGGGCTTAGAAGTAAGATTAAAACAGAATTAATATTCTGTCAAAACTGGGCAAACATCTAATACAATATTCATTCATTTAAGTGAAAACAACCACTGGATAAATTGGATTGGTAGATCAGTAATTGCATGATCAAAAGATGTCTTATCACAAAATCTTTTAGAATCTGCCATTATACAACTTACTTCCCATTGTAATTTTAATATTAGTCATGGTCTATTTCATTTAGACCCTTGTATTTGTAACACTTTTATGAATGACCTCAAAGATATAATTACAGACTTAAATACAAATTAGTTGCCTTACACATTTTCTTTGTATATGTATGTTTAATATGTTTTGTGAATAAGTTTTTTTTTACCAGATATCTGATTGTGGTCAGCTGTCACCCTGTGTAATCCTTTAATTGTCTTGTCCCTGTGTCTGAGCTGTTGGACTTAATCTTTTTGTTCTTAAATTGTACCCATGTTTATGCTTGTTTGGAAAGGTTACTCATTCTCCAGGCGTGTCGGATTCTAGGTACTAATCTCCTTATAATCCCTATCTGCCAATTATACGACCTTTCCTGTACCCTCAATTTCTCACGTAAGTCAGTTTGTCTGCTGAGTAAAGGACATTCAGTCGAATGATCTTGCAGAAACTCCGTTGTTCATTTTTCCTTCGCGGCCTATACCTTTATTTATGGATTTATCACGTCCCAAACTTTCGTGATCCAGTTATACATATATATATATATATATATATATATATATTATATATATATATATATACTATATATATATATATATATATAATTATTATTAAGTATGATATCTCAAAACCTAAGTAATTCCTGCCCTTACCAAAATGATAACTTCCTCCTCCAGTAACTCCAAATGTAAAAGAAATGACAAGAGCGATATAATGTAATATAGAAATACCTTCTGCATGATTTCAGAAAATGAAAAACTACAACTCCCTCTTTTAGGAAAACGCAATGAAATTCTCAAACTATTCCTCAGAAGGAAAGAAAAACGTTCCCACGATGTCTGAGGAGAGAAAAAGCGGGGCCATTCTTCCCACCTCACGGAAGAGGGTCACGGGTCTTCTGGCGAATGGAAGTCTTGTTCGGCAGAATTTTCACGACTCTTTTCAATATGTTCCTTTTATGGAAATTCCATCAAATTAGTTGACGTTCTAATGGAAATACGTGTAAAAAACCAAGACATTTTATTATAAGATAATCATGAGAAAGACAAAAATACGCTGTTCCAATAACGTTCGATGTGATGGGACAAAAATCCATTTCAGCAAAGTCATTTTTCTAGTAAATTCTTCTAAACAGGTGTTATGATCAATCTTTGACAAAATATTCACATGGGTTACCAAATACAGTGATTGCCGTGATTCAGAAAATTTGGTTATTTGGTTAAGCTGAATCCCATAAAATGAGAAAATTATTTTCAATTTCCAGTGGTGCGATGAAGTTTTACTTAACACACGCAACAAGGTCTTAAAATGCCAAGGGTCCGCTTGGATTATTCCGACCTTACGAGAGAGAGCACACGCCCTTAGATAAGGGCGGCCCTTGAGAGCTGGTCAAGTATTGAGGAGAATAAGAGGTATGGTTTGGACAAATGGACTCAGACCAGACGATTCTGAAAATATGTCAACAGATCAAGAAACAATGGACAATCAAACCACACGAACTTACCATAGAAATTTTGACGTTTTCTGTAGATTCTCAGGAAAGTGATAAGATATACATGCGAGTACATACACAAACATACACGCACACACACATATACACGCACACACACGCATACACGCACACACACATACCTCACACAGACATACACACTTCTACATTTACAAACATAGATGATCAAATAAATAAAGAAAATAAACCTAGCAAAAAAATATCCACGAAGGCTGATAATGGGCTGGTGAGGTCCAACGCTTTCCCTTTATGTGGGGCTGATGTATCCATTACCGGGATCAGAGGTAAAAGTTGCAGCATTGTCCCCCAAAAAACCTCTGTAATGGACTTGACTTCATCTTCCACCCAGGTGGATTCGAGTCAAAGTTGAGGCCACAACTATCATGGATAGTCCTTTTCTGCTTTTTTTTTAGTTGGTAATGTATCGGAATGTTCATTAGAATATCTTCAATACAGATAGGTAGTACCTGGATTTGACTGAATACTATTCTAAACATATATTGTATTCACTTTTAGTTTTTCCTTCGCTATTCTTCCTATGAAATCAGATGCGTCTCACTCTCTCTTTTTCTTCAATACTTTGAAACTAACATAAATCAAGTTATTTTGTTTTATATGTTTCTTAATTTCCTTTTCCGTCCTGGAATTATGTCATTCACTGTTTCCAAAAGATATACAATAATAATAATAATAATAATAATAATATAATAATAATAATAATAATAATAATAATAATAATAATAATAATAATAATAATAATAATAATAATAATAATAATAATAAATGCAACATCAAACACATAGATGAGACAGGATACAAATACCTGGGAACAATGGAAGGAGGGGATATAAAACACCAAGAGATGAAGGACACGATCAGGAAGGAATATATGCAGAGACTCAAGGCGATACTCAAGTCAAAACTCAACGCCGGAAATATGATAAAAGCCATAAACACATGGGCAGTGCCAGTAATCAGATATAGCGCAGGAATAGTGGAATGGACGCAGGCAGAACTCCGCAGCATAGATCAGAAAACCAGGAAACATATGACAATACACAAAGCACTACACCCAAGAGCAAATACGGACAGACTATACATAACACGAAAGGAAGGAGGGAGAGGACTACTAAGTATAGAGGACTGCGTCAACATCGGAAACAGAGCACTGGGCCAATATCTGAAAACCATTGAAGACGAGTGGCTAAAGAGTGCATGGGAAGAAGGACTAATAAAAGTAGACGAAGACCCAGAAATATACAGAGACAGGAGAATGACAGACAGAACAGAGGACTGGCACAACAAACCAATGCACGGACAATACATGAGACAGACTAAAGAACTAGCCAGCGATGACACATGGCAATGGCTACAGAGGGGAGAGCTAAAGAAGGAAACTGAAGGAATGATAACAGCGGCACAAGATCAGGCCCTAAGAACCAGATATGTTCAAAGAACAATAGACGGAAATAACATCTCTCTCATATGTAGGAAGTGCAATACGAAAAATGAAACCATAAACCACATAGCAAGCGAATGCCCGGCACTTGCACAGAACCAGTACAAAAAGAGGCATGATTCAGTGGCTAAAGCCCTCCACTGGAGCCTGTGCAAGAAACATCAGCTACCTTGCAGTAATAAGTGGTACGAGCACCAACCTGAGGGAGTGATAGAAAACGATCAGGCAAAGATCCTCTGGGACTATGGTATCAGAACGGATAGGGTGATACGTGCAAACAGACCAGACGTGACGTTGATTGACAAAGTCAAGAAGAAAGTATCACTCATTGATGTCGCAATACCATGGGACACCAGAGTTGAAGAGAAAGAGAGGGAAAAAATGGATAAGTATCAAGATCTGAAAATAGAAATAAGAAGGATATGGGATATGCCAGTGGAAATCGTACCCATAATCATAGGAGCACTAGGCACGATCCCAAGATCCCTGAAAAGGAGTCTAGAAAAACTAGAGGCTGAAGTAGCACCAGGACTCATGCAGAAGAGTGTGATCCTGGAAACGGCACACATAGTAAGAAAAGTGATGTACTCCTAAGGAGGCAGGATGCAACCCGGAACCCCACACTATAAATATCACCCAGTCGAATTGGAGGACTGTGATAGAGCAAAAAAAAAAAAAAAAAAAAAAAAAAAAAAAAAAAAAAAAAAAAAAAAAAAAAAAAAAAAAAAAAAAAAAAATAATAATAATAATAATACTAAGAATAATAATAATAATAAAATCGAGCTAAATGGCAACGACAAATAACAGCTCATAATTTTCCAAAGAGCTACCCATGAATAAATGAGGCCTTTTTAAATATATCTTCCAAATAATATAATGAAAAGCCTATTATATAACGTATTCAACATCCACCAACATAAACATCCACACACAAAGCCATACAACACAGAGCAGGAGGCCGCGCTAGACAAACACAACATAAACAAAAACAATTTGAAGTTAACTAGATATTCTATTAACTCCAGGAGTCCCTCAGCCTTCTCTTCTTCGCTTCTTCAGCCAAGAATAATTGTTGCTACAAAGTTTCCAACTCTGAAATAGTTAAGTGGAGGAAGAGAGCGGAAACGATCAACAAACCTCACTTTGGACAAGAACTACTCTCTTCTCTCTTCTTTCGCCAGGAATGAATTTAATTGTTTCCTCTCGGGATAACAAGTGTTTTTCACTTGCACTGAAGAGCCTGATTGTTTCCAAGTGGAAGGTGTTATTATACAATCCTGTTGGTAGTACTGAAACGTATGATATAAATATTGCTGAAAAGAATGTAGGTCTGGTCACCTTTGACTTGGGATTTGAACATAAATACTTGGCTGTACCTAATGAGTTTCTCTTCATTTATGAATGAATGTATATATGTGTATACGAGTGTGAATATATATATTAAAATCAGTTTTTGAAGTGTTATATAGTAGTTACAATTGATAAATAATTATAAAATTCTGAATTGTCAGCTATGTACGTATGTATGTATGTATGTGTATGTATATATATATAGATATATATATATATATATATATATATATATATATATATATATATATATATATATATATATATATATATATGTGTGTGTGTGTGTGTGTGTGTGTGTGTGTGTGTGTAGTGTGTGTATGTATGTTTTTTTTTATAATATAATATGTAATTAATTTGACTAAAACTGGGTCACTTTGCTTTTTGTGTTCAGGACATACAGAAGGCAGAGGCGCTGTAGCTGCAATTCTCTGTATATTGCAACTTAATTCCTGCAAATGGAATCGAGATTCGTAGACAACACTTGGGTCTTGTCGTTCAATTATTATACTGTACAATGGAACGGGATATAAAATCTATCCCAAAAGCCTGAGACCTATGAGGTTATTCAGCCCTGAAAGGGAAACTGAGAATAACAGGGCCTGAGAGGTGCAACAGAAGGAAAACCTCAAAGCAGTTGCACGATGAAACAATTGTTACGAGAAGGTGGAAAATGAGATGGAAGAAAGAGACTATGAACGGAGGTGGAGCAAAATGAACAGCTAGGACCGAAGGGACGCTGCAAAGAACCTTAAGTAATGCCCACAGTGCACCGTGTGAAGTGCACTGGTGGCACTAGCCCTTTACAAGGTTATGCTGTATGTGAACAAACGTGCGGTGAAAAAAACAGAAGTGTAATTCCCTTAGAGTTGTGTAGATGTAATTACGATTTTATCAAAATTAGGAACAAACTCCTTTTGTGTGTTCAGTTTCAGAGTTTCCTATTTTTAATTTGGAATAATAATAATAATAATAATAATAATAATAATAATAATAATAATAATAATAATAATAATAATAAAACTGTGGCGCCGTGGCAGAGTGGGTTAGGTCGTCAATTGACTGGTTAAGCAAAATTGGGGCTGGTCAGTCGTTGGATGGGTGACCGCTCTCCTCGGCGTTGATTCCTTGGGAAATAATCTTTACCATAATTTCCTCAGTCTACTCAGCTGTAAATGAGTAACTATTCCTGATGGGGTAGGGTCCAGCTATGGGTTAAATAGCAAAACTCAGCAATGATGGAAAGAAATGAAGAATTAAACCGGCAGCCAGGTATTCAGCCCAATTGAAAGGGAAGACGGTCAAGTACTTGGAGGTCGTCATCCAGCAACTGACCACCACAACGACTTTAACCAACAACCAGAGACTGGAGCTACAGAAGCAAACCAGAGGAAGAAATGGACGAGAGAAGAAAATAAGGAAATATGGAGATGCTACATAAGAAGCAACCCGACGGAGAGAGGATATAGAAGAAGGTTGGTCAAGATCTGGAATGAGAGGAACATAAAGAAAAAGAACTGGCTCTGCCTAACAGGAACTCGAAAGGGAAATGATGCACGGCAAGGAATTACAAGACAAACTGAGAGACGATGCCACAGAAGACGACAAGGATGATGAGGTATCAAACAACGACACACGAGGAAACACCGACGAAGTAACAGACAGGACGGAATGGGTAGGATGAAGCCAGACACAGAGAGAACAAAGATCCCCTCCATGAAAGCCTACAACACCAAGAAATTAAGGGAGAAAACAAGTGAGGTCAATGAAATAATGAGACTAATACACACCACCAATATCACAGAAACAAATAACTTGACATGCAGGAGCAAGATTAGTAGCAGAACTGATGGGGACACGAACACCAACACCACCAGCAGAGACCACCAACAGAAAACCAAAACAGCAACCGCCTTGGAAAAGGCACCTGGAAAAGCAAATCATGGTGATGAGATACGACTTGAATAAACTGAAAGAGATGGCAGAAAAAAGGCTAAGAAGCAAGAAAACAAGGGAGGAACAGAACGAGAAATACAAAGTACACGAGAGGGGACTAAACAACACAATAGAGGATGTAAAACAGAGGCTTAAGGCCAAAGCACATAAGATCCAACGATACATGAACAGGAATAAGGGATACCAACAGAACAAACTATTCGGAACCAACCAGAAAAGACTATACAGCCAACTAAGAGGGGAAGACAACCACCAAGAAATTCCAAGTAAGAGACTCTGGGAAAACATATGGAGCAGTCCGGTATCCCACAACAAACATGCAACATGGCTCCAGGAAGTCAAGGCAGAAGAAACAGGGAGAATAAAACAAAGATTCACTGAAATCACGACAGACACAGTCAGACACCTACTAAAGAAAATGCCCAACTGGAAAGCCCCAGGTCCCGATGAAGTCCATGGATACTGGCTCAAAAACTTCAAGGCCCTACACCCAAGAATAGCAGAACAACTCCAGCATTTTATCACAAATCACCATGCGCCCAAATGGATGACCACAGGAAGAACATCCTTTGTCCAGAAAGACAAGAGTAAGGGAAATATAGCCAGTAACTACAGGCCTATCAACTGCCTACCAATAATGTGGAAGTTACTAACAGGTATCATCAGCGAAAGGCTATACAAATACCTAGAGAATACAAGCACCATCCCCCACCAACAGAAAGGCTGCAGAAGGAAGTGTAGGGGCACAAAAGACCAGCTCCTGATAGACAAAATGGTAATGAAGAACAGTAAGAGAAGGAAAACCAACCTAAGCATGGCATGGATAGACTATAAGAAAGCCTTCGACATGATACCACACACATGGCTAATAGAATGCCTGAAAATATATGGGGCAGAGGAAAACTCCATCAGCTTCCTCAAAAATACAATGCGTAACTGGAATACAATACTTACAAGCTCTGGAATAAGACTAGCAGAGGTTAATATCAGGAGAGGGATCTTCCAGCGTGACTCACTGTCCCCACTACTCTTCGTAGTAGCCATGATTCCCATGACAAAAGTACTGCAGAAGATGGATGCTGGGTATCTACTCAAGAAAAGAGGTAACAGAATTAACCATCTGATGTTCATGGACGACATCAAGCTGTATGGTAAGAGCATCAAGGAAATAGATACCCTAATCCAGACTGTAAGGATTGTATCTGGGGACATCAGGATGGAGTTTGGAATAGAAAAATGCGCCTTAGTCAACATACAAAAGGGCAAAGTAACAAGGACTGAAGGGATAAAGCTACCAGATGGGAGCAACATCAAATACATAGATGAGACTGGATACAAATACCTGGGAATAATGGAAGGAGGGGATATAAAACACCAAGAGATGAAGGACACGATCAGGAAAGAATATATGCAGAGACTCAAGGCGATACTCAAGTCAAAACTCAATGCCGGAAATATGATAAAAGCCATAAACACATGGGCAGTGCCAATAATCAGATACAGTGCAGGAATAGTGGAATGGCCGAAGGCAGAACTTCGCAACATAGACCAGAAAACTAGGAAACATATGACAATGCACAAAGCACTACACCCAAGAGCAAATACGGACAGACTATACATAACACGAAAGGAAGGAGGGAGAGGACTACTAAGTATAGAGGATTGCGTTAACATCGAGAACAGAGCACTGGGGCAATATCTGAAAACCAGAGAAGACGAGTGGTTCAAGAGTGCATGGGAAGAAGGACTGATAAAAGTAGACGAAGACCTAGAAATATACAGCAGGAGAATGACAAACAGAACAGAGGAATGGCACAACAAACCAATGCACAGACAATAAATGAGACAGACTAAAGAACTTGCCAGCGATGACACATGGCAATGGTTACAGGGGGGAGAGCTAAAGAAGGAAACTGAAGGAATGATAACAGTGGCACAAGATCAGGCCCTAAGAACCAGATATATCCAAAGAACGATAGATGGAAATAACATCTCACCCATATGTAGGAAGTGCAATCCGAAAAATGAGACCATAAGCCACATAGCAAGCGAATGTCTGGCACTTGCACAAAACCAGTACAAAAAGATGCATGATTCAGTAGCAAAAGCCCTCCACTGGAGCCTGTGCAAGAAGCATCAGCTACCTTGTAGTAATAAGTGGTACGAGCACCAACCTGAAGGAGTGATAGAAAACGATCAGGCAAAGATCCTCTGGGACTATGGTATCAGAACAGATAGGGTGATACGTGCAAACAGACCAGATGTGACGTTGATTGACAAAATCAAGAAGAAAGTATCACTCATTGATGTCGCAATACCATGGGACACCAGAGTTGAAGAGAAAGAAAGGGAAAAAATGGATAAGTATCAAGGCCTTAAAATAGAAATAAGAAGGATATGGGATATGCCAGTGGAAATTGTTCCCATAATCATAGGAGCACTAGGCACGATCCCAGGATCCCTGAAAAGGAATCTGGAAAAACTAGAGGCTGAAGTAGCTCCAGGATTCATGCAAAAGAGTGTGATCCTAGAAACGGCGCGCATAGTAAGAAGAGTGATGACGTTTCATTAAAAAAATATGGCTGCATCAGCATAAGTCATTTGATATTAAGTTCCTCTGTTTTTCCGATTCCTTTTCTTCTGTATGGGAAACATCAATGAATAACAGGAGCTGACTATTTTATCCATTAGTGGGTCCTTCACATTTTTATCTAATGATCTAAGTGTTTATTTTCGGCCTTCGTTAAACAAAACAATTTACATCTTATTAATATCGTTACCAAAAATCTGAAAATTTCCAGTTGCCAAGGTTTTGGAACACGGAAGGAAATTCATCAGATATTAAAAGGAAGATGTTTACACTGGCCATTTAACATCCACCTGTGTTTGCTCAAACCTCTCTTTCTCTCTCTCTCTCTCTCTCTCTCTCTCTCTCTCCCCAAATGAGGGAATTGCAATCTCTCTCTCTCTCTCTCCCCAAATGAGGGAATTGCAGATTCGGTGAAAGATGTTACTACAAACATCCCAAGGTATGTCACAGTTATGAAAACTATGGTAAATGTGCATACCTAGGATGAATCCAGATATCTACATCCGAAAATATGCAAAAACCTAAAAGAAGGAAAAGGATGTAAGTTCAACAAAAATTTAAATATATGCACCCTGTAGTAATGAATCAAAATCAATTAAATAATCAATTAAATAATAAAATCCAAAACAGAAAAGAAACAAATAAAGAGAGGAACAAAGAAAACGAGGTGAAGGAAAAAAACAAGCCATCACCGCGCTATGTAGTATCAGCAAAGAATTTGCAAGCATCAGCTCCATGATACAGCTCAAGAGACAAATACTGTATATACGATGCTAGGGGATGGTGCAGATACGAAGAAAATTGCAGATTCATACACAAAATGAATAATTATGATCAAGGAAGATCAAATATACTGGAAAAGTTGGATTTTTAATGTCAGAATTTCTGGAAATGAAGAAAAGAACAACATACCAGAACAGGAGAGAGATGAGAAAATCCTTATTATTGCCCATAGTAAATGAAGGAGATAACATGGAAACCATCATAGTGATGAATGCGCAGGGCTTTGTTACGAGTAACTCAAAAAGAAAAATAAAGTTCTTAGAAGAACTAACCCAAATTGAAAAGAAAATAAATATAATGAATATAAGTGAAACCTGGTATTCCCAAGAAACTGGTAATGATGATCAAATAAAAGGGTTCCCAACTTATAGATCAGATAGAAAAAATAGGAATCAAGGGGGAACCGCAATATATGGGAAAGACATAAAACAAGGAAAAATATATGAGAAATATAGTAACTCAAAATGTGAACTAATAGCGGTAGAATTTGAATCTGAAAAATTAATGAACATAGTAATATATAAACCCCCTAATACTAATGAGTTTGACACAATAATAGCAAAATTGGATGATATATGTTGAAATCACAAAGATTGGACTATTCTCCTATCCGGAGACTTTAACTTTCCTTTTGTAGATTAGAAAGAATGAATAGGAGATTGTGGTTGTATTTATAAATATAAAAAAGAGAGTAATAGTAGTGCAGAAGATAAGAGGCAATTCGAAAAGCTATTAGATATGCTACTAGAATACAACATTCAACAAATAAATCACCTGCCAACAAGAAAGGAAAATACTTTAGACCTAGTATTTGTGAACGAGGTGAATTATGTTACAGAAATAATAGTTTATAATGCGAGTATTTCAGACCATAATGTCATAGAATTAGCAGTCCATTCCAAAGCAAGTGAAAACAGAGATAAACAAGAGATGAAAAAGTGGGAAGGATATGGAAAATACAATTTCTACAGTAAAAATATAAAATGGTCAGAAATAAATGAAGAATTAAACAAAGATTGGGATAACATTTTCGTAAGTGATGATATATAGGTAAATACGGAGATATTATATAAAATATTAGAGAAAATAGTGGATAAATATATACCGAAGAAGAAAAGTAAACATCAGCCATGCATACCAAGAGACAGAAGGATCTTGTTCCAGAAAATCAGAAGGAGGAAAAAAGGTCTTGTAAAAGAAAAAAAATGCATGGAAAGTGATGGAACTAAAAAGTAAGATAGAAAAGGCAGAACATAAGATTATAAAATCAAAAGAAAATGAAAAACGGGACTTGGAAGAAAAAACCCTAGTAAATATAAAGCAAAACCCCAAATTATTGTACTCGTGTGCAAAAACATGAATAAAAGAAGAATAGAATAGGCCCTCTAAGAATTGAAGGGAGATTAATGAATGAAAAAAAGGAAATATGCAAGATATTGACAGAAAGATATAAAAAAGAATTTACCCCTAGAATTGATAATGAAGATAATGATACAGAAATAAGGGATGAAAATAGTGAATATTTATCAGACATAGATATTAATGAAGCCGATACTGTGCAGGCTATAAATGAAATTAAAAATGGAGCAGCAGCAGCGCCTGATGGTGTCCCTGCTATTTTGTTAAAGAAAGTAGTTCATTCTATCACAAAGCATCTTGCAATATTATTAAGGCAAAGTGTAGATAAAGGCAAGATTTATGGTGAGCACAAATTAGCATATATTATCTCTACTTTCAAAAGTGGTTCAAGACTAGAGGCAAGTAATTATAGGCCTGTGAGTCTAACACCACATATTATGAAAGTGTATGAAAGGGTAATGAAGAATAATATTATGAATCATTTAATAAAATATAATTTGTTTAATATAGGTCAACATGGTTTTGTACTTGGAAAAAGTACGCAAACCCAACTGTTAGTCCACCGTGAGAACATATACAAAAATACGAAAAACGGAAAAGAAACAGATGTAGTTCATCTAGACTTTGCAAAAGCTTTTGACTTTGACAAGGTAGATCATAATATATTAGCGAAGAAAATTAGAAAACATAATATAGTGGATAAAGTAGGAAGACGGTTAAAAGAATTTTTACACAACAGAAAACAGATAGTTATTGCAAACGATGAGAAATCAGATGAAGCTAAGGTAATATTCGGTGTGCCACAAGGTACGGTGTTAGCTGCATTACTGTTTGTTATTATGATTACAGACATAGACAGTAATGTTAAGGACTCGGTAGTGAGTAGTTTTGCCGATGACACAAGAATAAGTAGATAAATTACTTGTGATGAAGATAGGAATGCGATACAAAGAGACCTTAACAAAGTATATGAATGGGCAGAGGTAAATAGGATAGTATTAACTCTGATAAATTTGAATCAATAAAGTATGGAGATAGAGAAGGAAAGCTATATGCATATAGAGGACCTAATAATGAGACAATCACAAATAAGGAAGCAGTTAAAGACCTTGGTGTGATGTTGAATAGGAGTATGTTATGCAATGATCAAATAGCAATTATATTGGCCAAATGTAAAGCAAAAATGGGAATGTTGTTACGGCACTTCAGAACTAGAAAAGCTGAACACATGATTATGCTTTATAAAACGTAAGTTCGTAGTCCACTTGAATATTGCAATATGATATAGTACCCACATTATCAAAAGGATATTGTGCAAATAGAGAGTCTACACAGGTCCTTTACAGCTAGAATAGAAGAAGTTAAGGATCTTGACTACTGGGAAAGACTACAATTTTGAAAATTACATAGTCTAGAAAGGAGAAGAGAGCGCTACATGATAATTCAGGCATGGGAACAGATAGAAGTATTGCAGAAAACTTCATGGAGCTATAAATATCAGAAAGAGCAAGCAGAGGTATATTAATAGTGCCCAAAACTATACCAGGAAAAATAAGGAAATCACACAGGACATTAATCCACTACGCACCAGCATCGACAATGCGTCTATTCAATGCGTTGCCAGCTCATCTGAGGAATATATCAGGAGTGAGCGTAGATGTGTTTAAGAATAAGCTCGACAAATATCTAAGCTGCATCCCAGACCATCCAAGATTGGAAGATGCAAAATATACCGGAAGATGTACTAGCAACTCTCTGGTAGACATTAGAGGTGCCTCACACTGAGGGACCTGGGGCAACCCGAACAAGATGTAAGTTCTGTAAGGTAAGGTCTGTAAGGTCCAGGTAAACTGAACCTCGTTGGTAAAGGGAATTGTTCACTTGGGAAATATTAAAAGTTTTCTGATACTTCTCGCTTTTGTTAGTAGATTCAAATTTCCCTTCTAGTCAACTACTATTCAATATCTCTTTGGATGATTTAGGTGTTTCTCTTCCCTCTATCTTCTACTTTCTCTCAGAATTCGGCACCCTTTGATGAAAGGCAGGGCTTCCAATTGCTCCTGGAAGCTTTAGGAAAATCTAAACAGGAATCGTAAACGTTAATCGTCATCATTTAATGTCTGAATTCTGACCCTCATCTTTTCGCATTGCGAATGAATATTCATTGGTTCCTGGAGTTTCTGAATTGACGATTTCTATCGATTGAGACACTAGCTCCTTCGATCAGTCTAGGACCTAAAATTTAGCATTTTGTTGTTATTGCAGCCTTGATGAAAGGTGGTTGAGCTGCAAGTGTTAAGAAAATCAAAAGAAGGCCTCCCATTATGAATGGTTTCACACTTCATGCCTATCTGCTCTGTTTCCTTGGTTGCAGGAGATGAAAATGGAAGTCTGAATTCAGATTACCTGAAGAATAATGTCTATGAAAGAGCTGCTCCTAAAGTATTGGGAAGTTTTTACGGAAACTGATCCAAATCATGACTTTCAGGACTTTCCATATTATCCCGTTCTTTGGCATTGCTCCTCATACGGCATCATCATTTGCATCCATAGAATTCGAGAAGCAGAGTAAGAAACTGATTCAAACATTCTATCTGCTCTCGTTAATAAAAACCCGAACTCCATCAACGCCAATAACTATCAGCGTAGAGTGAATCCCATCTTCCAGCTACCCATTAGCAATCTTCCGAGGATTCGAACGAGGTGTTTCAGGTTGAAGGGAAACGACCAGCACATCATAAAATGTCTAATAACATTAAAGAAGAATTATTTAATGTTCCTTCCACAACATTCTCTACGACACCTTCTGCTTCCCCTCAATACTCTGGAAAAAAAGGTATCCTTATTTCCGCTGACATTCTTCTGGTTCCTGGTCACTTTGTAAACAAACCAAAATAAAGGCTTCGTGACTGCACAACAATCCCTCTGACATTTCGGGTCGAATAAACTCCCCTGGTGTTGTTTTGGTGTCCAATTATATTTCCCAAACTCCGAAAAGGCTTAATCTGGCAAAAATGATGAATATTCATGGGAATTAGGACACCTTTAGCGGTTTTAATATGATTCAATTAATAGGATTAGCTCAAAATTATTATTTGTTGACATGGAACGCCACATGAACGATGCGGTTTTAGGTAGATGAATATTATATGCTGGCAATAAGTAATATTTGTGCATTTATGAAGAATATGTATTGTATTTTCTTTCATGTGGGTCTTTGAAGGAACAAGTATTCTGAAGCGTTATGTATTACGAGACCAGGCTGTGATGACGTCATTCAGATCTTGGATCTCATAAGTTAAGGAAAGTAGATTATTTAAGCTTTTGTTGTACTATATCCCTTTGGGCATGGAAAACACTACCCCGTGGTGGAGTATTGCCATCAGTGCACCTAACGCGGTGCACTGTAGGCATTTCTAAATGGTTTCTGCAGCATCCCTTCGGCCTCAGGCTGCACCCAGTTTTAGCCTTTTACTCTAACCCCCTTTCCTTATTCCTGTCTTCAGTCTTGCTGTCCAGCCTCTCTAACTCTCAATTCTTAGTGTAAATGTGGGATTCCCTCTCAGTTCCACCTTTGGATCCTCCTACTAAACCTCCTTTATTTTCTGGCTCTCTTCAATTTGCTGTCCAACCTCTCCAACTCCCTCAATTGTCTGAAATGCCGAGTGGTTGAAAGTGCCCCTTCATTGCTTGCCTTCACAGAATAAATGTCATAAATTCATAAATCTTTAGAATCCAGTTTCCATAGTCATGGCTAAGTCATTCAAAACTCTGGGATATTTCCATTTTCTCATCATTAATTTACATGAGCTTATTACCTGACCAAGCTATAATTTTTTTGGGAGTTTCACTCGCTGTTTCAATTATATTTGCTAGTAATAATTACAGCTAAATAAAATTTTCGTGGTTCCTGAACACCTAAAATGATTTTCATAAACGTTTCAGTTTTTATTAATTTTATGTATATAATAATATATATAATTATATATATTATTATGATATAGATATATATATATATATATATATATATATATATATATATATCTATATATATATATATATATATATATATTTAATATTAATATATATAATAATTATATATATTACTTTCGACTGTCACTTGATCTAAGGGCCATTTCATTCGCTCTCTCTGAGGGAGATCTTTTGCAGATGGATTTTCACTACTTTAAGTTCTCGGTAAAGACTCACGAGGACCTCTGAATGAGCATCAACGAATGCTCTCAGGCCTCACTGGAACGCATTGCCACATGCACCAACCAGTCAAAATCTCTGGCGATGGAAGCTGATTCAATTAAGCAGAAAAACACAAGGAATCCGTCACAACAATGAGAAGAGGAAACCGGATGAAATCAGCCACATATCCTTCGATCCTATTTCATAAAAGGATACCCTTCTCCTCCAACGTGCACACCCGCCCCCTCCACCCCCATCCAACACCCGGGGCTCGGACGAGACCTAATGACCTACATATCCCTTAATTGCCTTCTGTCATTTCAAGACGCCTTCTAGAGATTGTTCTGTGTACTGCAAGGATAGGAAATAATTATTGTTCGTAGAGGGATCGAGATATTATGACTTACTGGATAAAGCTGTTCCATTCTCGCATGTGTTTGATTCTGATACAGATAGAATTTGCTTCTGCCAATTATTCTAATCAACAGAGAGAGAGAGAGAGAGAGAGAGAGAGAGAGAGAGAGAGAGAGAGAGAGAGAGAGAGAGAGAGAGAGGTTCTAAGAAGCCTGAACTTCCTTCCTCTTTCCGAATTGTCTCTTTTTCTTCCTTTATATCAGAATTCCCTTCGTCCTTTTATCCGTTTTCGATGCTTCCTTTCTCTCTTACATGCTGTTAAAACGCTGTTTGAAGGAGCTGTGAAAAGTTGCTGCTAACAACGCTGTACGAAGGTGCTGTTAAAAGATACTGTTAAAAACGATGTTTGAAGGTGCTATTAATAGATGCTGTTAAAACGCTTTTGAAAGCGCTGTTAGGTGCTGTTAAAATGTTGTTTGAAAATGCTGTTAGATACTGTTAAAACGCTGTTTGAAAGTGCTGATAAGAGATGCTATTAAAAACACTGTTTGAAGGTGCTGTTAATAAAGCTGTTTAAATGGGCTGTTCAAAGCTGCTGTTAAAAAAATAATTGAAAGTGTTGTTAGATGCTGTTAAAACGCTGTTTGAAAGGGTTGTTAGATGCTTTTAAAATGCGGATTGAAGTTGCTGTTAAAAGATGCTGCTAAAAACGCTGTTTATAAGTGCTGTTAGATTCTGTTAAGAACCCTGTTTGAAGGTGCTGTTAAAAGTGACTGTTAATAACGCTGTTTGAAACTGCTGTTATAAGATGCTGTTAAAACGCTGTTTGAAAATGCTGTTAGATGCTGATAAAATGCTGTTGAAAAATGGTGATAGATGCTGTTAAAACGCTGTTTGAAAATGCTGTTAGATGTTGTTAAAATGCTGTTTAAAAATGGTGATAGATGCTGCTAAAACGCTGTTTGAAAATGCTGTTAGATGCTGATAAAAGGCTGTTTAAAAATGGTGATAGATGCTGTTAAAACGCTGTTTGAAAATGCTGTTAGATGCTGATAAAATGCTGTTTAAAATGGTGATAGATGTTGTTAAAACGCTGTTTGAAAATGCTGTTAGCTGCTGATAAAAGGCTGTTAAAAATGGTGATAGATGCTGTTAAAACGCTGTTTGAAAATGCTGTTAGATGCTGATAAAATGCTGTTTAAAAATGGTGATAGATGCTGTTAAAACGCTGTTTGAAAATGCTGTTAGATGCTGATAAAATGCTGTTTAAAAATGGTGATAGATGCTGTTAAAACGCTGTTTGAAAATGCTGTTAGATGTTGTTAAAATGCTGTTTAAAAATGGTGATAGATGCTGTTAAAACGCTGTTTGAAAGCGCTGGTAAAAGATGATGTTCAAAAACGCTATTTGAAAATGTGAGGGAGGGAGAGAGATGTGTGGACGTGCGGAGGGGGGGGGGGGGTGGAGTGGGGGGGTGGGGTTGGGGGGAGGACAGGAGCTCAACATTCAACCCTTTTAGTGTATTGCCAGTATCTGAAATATGTGGTTGTAAAGTATGAATAGTGTTTTTTGGTCCTTTTATATTCATACACACACACACACACACAGACACACACACACACACACACACATATATATATATATATATATATATATATATATATATATATATATATATATATATATATATATATACATATGTGTGTATGTGAATATAAAAAGGCCCAAAAAACACTATTCATACTTTACAACCATATATTTTAGATACTGGTAATACACTACCATATATATATATACTATATATATACATATATATATATATATAAATATATATATATATATATATGTATATAGTATAATAGTATATATATATATATGTATATATATATGTAATATATATATAGAGATATAGATATATAGATATATAGATATATATATATATATATATATATATATATATATATATATATATATATATATATGTGATGTATATATATATAGATATATATATATATATATATATATATATATATATAGATGTATAGATATATAGATATAGATATATAGATATATATATATATATATATATATATATATATATATATATATATATATATATATATATATAGAGAGAGAGAGAGAGAGAGACGAGAGAGAGAGGAGAGAGAGAGAGATATGTATATATATATATATATATATATATATATATATATATATATATATATATATATATATATATATATATATATATATATATATATATATATATATATATATATATATATATATATATATATATATATATATATATATATATATATATATATATATATATATAGACCATCCACTTTGAACAAGACCACAGTGGATGGTCGAAAGCTATAATCCTGTTCAAGAGATATATATTTTAAACTACAAGAGGATTTTACTTCATTGTGGATTGTATCCCCATTTACTTAGATGTACGACATAGTACCTGGCTTCTGCATATATATATGTATATATATATATATATATATATATATATATATATATATATAATATATATATATATATATATATATATATTTATATAGATATATATAAATAAAGGTTTTTTGCCACGAAGGAAAAAAATGAAAAAGCGAGGTAGCCGAGTACTTTCGGTCCTATTCGGACCCTTTACTGAGGCAAACTGATTTTACAAAGAAAACACCATAGTCAAAAGAAGGCTTAATATACAAACTGACACTACCAGATTAGCCATAATGGCGATTTTCACTCTCCAGAAAGGAGCAGTCGCCAGAGGCTAGCCACACCTTGAAGGATACCCGCTGTAAACAAGTGATTCTTCCAGAAAACAGTACATTTTGAAAACAACACGAGAGCATATACAATTTAATATCATGAATTTTTACACAAATTTTCCCAACAAAAATTATTATTAATGAAAAGACGAAAGAAAATATAAATATATATATATCGAGCAAGAGAAAGAGGGAGAGAGAATATCGAACCAGAGAGAGAGAGAGAGAGAGAGAGAAGAGAGAAAGATATAACTATATACATGTGGGACTAATTTATTAGTTGTTCATTTATTTTGAGGTCCTTCATAAACATCTTACAAATATATGGGTCCAATGGTACTTCCCATTACTAAGATTTGGTTGTTTTTATTAGTGATTTGTATAATTGCCAATTCCAGTAAATTTCTTGAAACATAATCATTAGATCTAGCAATTACCGAGGTATCACCCCAATTAATACAATGAGATTTTTCAATCAGATGGATAAACAGTGCATTTGAAGTCTGGGCTATTCTAACTGAATACATATGCTGCTTAATCCGAACACATAAATCTTTACTAAGCTGACCAACGTAAAACGATGGGCAATCCTTACAAGGAATTTTGTAAATGATGTTGTTATTTGTTACGGGACTATTCTTAATTAGCATATCTTTTTTTTAGCGGCTTGATCGGGTGTAGCGGAGCGTGACAGGGACCTTATCCACTGAGTCATTAGTTCATCCGTGAAGTCTCGAGATAATGAGCTTTGGCCTTCCAACATAATTAGATTAATACCCAATCTTCCTGTATTTCCCATTATGTTCTGTTACTTCTTTCGAATGAACACCGTAATATTCTTTGGAAGCTAGAATC